>NC_048449.1:12146351-12446351 GCF_004353265.1 Vitis riparia
AAGACAACTAAAAAAGTAGATCCAAGTTCACTTTTCTCATTTTTTCAAATCTTTCTCCGAAAGAAATAAAAAATTCTTATTGTGTATATCTTATTTGAGGTTTATTAATTCACTTGATCTCTTTTTTCTTCCCTAAAAAAGAAAAAATCGTCTTCAAAACTAATTAAACCATCAAAAGGATTTGAAAAAAAAAAAAAAAATACTCATTCTAGGTTTTTAAGGCAAGGATCATATTTTCTTTTAGAATCATGAAAATCCTTTCATCTAAGTTTCATTCAACTTTTTTTAGTTTTCCAAAATGTTGTTTATTCCACATAGGTTTGAACATAAGGCTAATGGGAATACATAGGTTAAACTTATGAATATTAATGGGGAACCTGATGGGACCCAAACATAAAGGAATATTTTCAAAACTCACCTTTGCTACCACTTTTTCTACTTGTTGTAATAATAACCATTTTTTTTTAGGAATTATATACATGACTTATGTGATACTTGATGATTTTATATACCTTAGTTATTTTTGTTAAGCTATTTAGGTACCATGTTTGATAAGATTTAGAATCACATTATATGCCTTTGTAATTTACTCTAACCTTCTTTATCTTATGGAAGCACTTTGTAAATTACTCATGCTATCCAGGTATCCTCTCTACCTCACACATTTAAATTTTATGAATGTGTATACTTGTGTGATCTATATCCATGTTTGATATTGTTCTTGACTATCTTAGTTTGTTTGATTTCTTATGCATCTTGTATTTCCTTTTTTTATTTTTATCTAACCCATTGTCTTATGATAGCACTTTAAGAAGCACCATAGATACACTTGCCAACCTTGTTTAATTGTATGTGATTAAGAACGTTTGTTTGTTAGCTCAATATGCTATTAGGACTTAAATAGACACTTTTGTTTTCTTGGTACCCTAGGTCAATCAATTAATAGCCACACTTGCCTCAACTTAGCTAGTAGACTTTTTTAGGGTTTAGAGGGGTGCTACCTTTTGATGTATTTTTCTGATAGGTAACCTCATCCCCAAACCTAGACTCGGGTTTTTTTCAATGACATGTTTTTCCTAAATTCAATTAGTCATTTTTTTCTTAGGGTTTTAGTTTCTTATTTTATTTTCCCTTTAAAAAAAAATAATAATAAGTGGTGACTCCAAGTTTTTTATAAAATACAATTTTTTACCTTAAAAAGTGAGTCTTGCCATCAAGTATGAACGAACGTAAAAAATGTGAGTCCACAAATTTGCGATTCCCTAGGGATTTAGAGGATCAAACTTGAACATTAGGTAAGGAAAATGTGGCGTTCAATTGATCGATCAATGGGTACCTTCTTTTATAGGCAAGGTGATTTGGTTTGTTTGCTAGACTTGTTATTTATCTCTGTTATTCTTGTATGTTTTACATAATTGCTCACATTTTCACATTTAGCATGATTCACTTTTAGGTCGAACATTGATGGCTTGTTATTTTATCTACTTCACCTGACTGATTGTTGCATGGTAACCCTTCTTTCTGCATAATGTGTGATTTCTTGTCTATGTTTACTTTCCAACTTTAGATCATAGGTTTTTCGGATGCACCCGCACACTTCACTACACACTTTAGATCAACCTTGAGTGTCAAGGGATATGAGAGTCTTCACCACTAGGAAACCCCTTGGGAAAGTGAAATAGTGCATGTATAGAGGTGATGACCACCTTATATAAAAGCACCCCATCTCTTCGAAGGCATGCAAAAGGTTACATATCGTCAAAGGGTATGATCATTTCTACTAGGGATCATTTTAAACTACCCATTTTATTTTATAGAGCCAACTTGACCTTATAGGTTAAATCTAGGCCTAATTATGATTTCATTCCTACATATGGGTGCATCTGTGGGCCTTAAGAGGTGCCTTGGTCACAAGTTTGGGTCCAATATTCCCTTATTTTGTGTCTCCTTTTACGTGTGCTTAGAGTTTAACATGAGGTTGAGTATTAGTGGGACTTTCTTTATGCCTTGTACAATTTTCTTTTATCCTTTGAGTCTAATATGCACTCTCCCTTAGACTTCTGTCAGTTTTTCCTTCTCCATGAATGTGTTGCACGATGTATTATCATCTTAGTGTATTTTCTTATGGCTCTCATCTTCCTGTTATGTCTTTTACCTTGTAGGAAGTTAGTTTAGATGAGTTCGTTAAGTTTGGAGTTGTGAAGTTGGAGGAGAGTTAAAGACATATTTGTTAGATTAGATTCTCATCAAAGTTCAGATAGATCAATAGAGATGTTAGACGAGTTGGCTTCTACACTTGTTTCCATTTAAGAGGTCATGGTAGGACTTAGTCGACGTTTAGATTAGATAAAGAGTTCATGCCAGGAGCATCAGCTAGTAGGTGTGGGTACAGATAAGACAACTCTTCCTATATCTTAGGTTCCATAGGTTCTTTTGCCCGAACTTTCACATAGTACTCCATTCCACTTATCATATCATTATAAGATTATTCCACCACCTATTACCATAGCGTCGCCTTCCATCATTCCTATAGTTGATGATACAAGATTGGCAGAGCAGGAGACTAGAGTGGAGAAACTCGAGTCTAAGATGAGGCTATAGGAGGGGAGTTTTACTCAGAATGAGAAAGATGGTATACTAGTGGCCAGCTTTGATCGAAATTCTCTATTGTACCAAAATACTTAGCCTTTTTTATGTAGCAACTCCAGTCAAGAAAAACTATAGAAAGAGTCACTACATGTAGACCCTCCATTTTGTTCTCCTAGCACATGTCCTATCAGGTATTTGTTCGGTACTTTACAACAATTCCTTGATAGCCCATTACTACTCGTGTAACCTATCTTTTCTAAGCCACCTTGGGGACTTTGGTTAAGGGAATTATCTAACCACATTGTTACTCTTGGTAGCCCTAATTTAGACTTAGGCTCACTTAGGCACCTTAGGCCCATTTAGATGCACTTGGCCCGTTACGCACCACCTTAGGCTCACTTAGGCATTTTAGGCCCACTTAAGCACCTTAGTGTCATGGACTTAGTCGTTTACTAAGCTCGTGCGACACTTAGACAAGCTAAGATGTTTGATCTTGCTAAGTCAGTCTGACTCCCCAATGCTTAGCTTGCTAGGCTAAGATGCTCGCGACTCGGAAGTTGTAGAAAGCGTAGTAGGCAACTCTTAAAGAATGGAAGCTTTATTGCTTTCAAAGGAAGCTATACAATGCTTGGAAGCTCACTTGCTTGGTGCCTTGGCCAAATGAGGCCCTCACCTATTTATAGGCACCAATGGAACTCTCTGGAACCTTGGAGGGTTCCTTACAATTCAAGAATATTCTAGAATACTCTACATAACTCTATGTACATGCCTATGTACAAGAGATCTCTAGAATTCTCTAGAAAGCCCTGGACTCCTCTCATGCCTTCCACCATAGTGTAGAGAGGTGTGGACTTCTCTAGGTATCTCTAGAACCTTTCACACTCTTCTCATTAATGCTAAGTGTAGGAGTCTCCAGAAGCTTCCTAGGCCCATATAAACCCTTGGGGAGGCTCATTTGAAGCATCCTATGACACTCTCCCCCACCTATGCCGCAGACGTCCTTGTCGCGCTTTCTGCCCGAAACTGCTTAATCTGTTCCTGGAATTGCCATAGTTCATCAACTGGCTCCCAGCTAGCCTCGCTTTCTATTAGTCTCTTCCATTTCACTAAGAACTCAGTAGTAGAAGGCACACCTCGTCTCTTGATGACTTGGTCTGTAATGATGTGTTCTACCTCATTGTCATATGAGGTCACAACCGTTGTAGGTGCCCTCTTAGAAACCCCTCAACTTGGATCATCATTGTCTTCATGATAGGGTTTCAAGTAACGTACATAGAAGACGGGATGAATCTTCAACCTTGGTGGTAATTCGACTTTATAGGACACCTTGCCAACCTTCCCAAGTATGGGGAAGGGTCCTTCATACCTCCTCACAAGGCCCTTATGCATTGGCCTTACGGATTTGAATTGTTGAGGAAAGAGCTTGACAAGCACCATGTCTTCGACCTTGTACTCCGTGTGACACTGCTTCTTGTCAGCCCACTTCTTCATTTTCTTAGCGGCCTTGTCTAGGTATGAGTGTGCTATGTCAGCTTGCTCATACCACCCCTTCGCGAACTTGAAAGCCGCTGGACTTCTCCCCGTGTAGCCTATCATTAGAGTGTGAGAAGTTAACGGTTGTTGCCCTGTGGCTAGCTCAAACGAGCTCTTGTTGATTGCCTCACTCCTTTGCAAGTTGTATGAGAACTGGGCTATATCAAGTAACTTAGCCTAATCCTTTTGGTTGGCACTCACAAAGTGCCTCAAATATAGCTCTAATAAGGCATTCACCCTCTCAGTTTTCCCATCCGTCTGTGGGTGAAAGCTGGTGGAGAAGTGAAGCTCCGAACCCATAAGTTTGAAGAGCTTCGTCCAAGACTTCCTAGTGAAACGCAGATCGCGATCACTAATAATATACTTAGGCAACCCCCAATACTTCACCACATGTTTTAAGAATAACTTTGACGTCTCCTCCACAGTGCAGTCAGTCGGGGCTGCTATGAAGGTCGCATACTTAGAGAACCTGTCCACTACCACTATGATAGAGCCCTTGTCTTTTTGACTTGGGTAGCCCGATGATGAAGTCCATGGTGACACTGTCCCATGGTCTCTCTGCTATTGGTAGTGGTTCCAATAGGCCTCTAGGTTGTTATTGCTCCACCTTGTCTTGTTGGCACACAAGACAAGTCCTCACGTAGGCCTCAACCTCATCCTGCATTTGAGGCCAGTAGTAAGCTGACTCGAGTAGTGCCCTCTTGCATCGCTGCCTAGGGTGCCCAGCCCACTTGGTGTCATGGCACTCCTTAATCAGATTTCGCCTTATGTTCCTCCACTTAGGCACGTAAGTCGTCTCCCTTTAGTGTATAGTAGGTCGTCTTCCACCCAGAACTGCTTAGTTTTCCCTTCATGAGCTAGGACGATAAGGATCTGAGACATTGGATCATGTTGTAGCCCTTCCCTTAGAAAATCCATTATGTCTCCTTGGGGCTGGCTCGTCATGGATGATAGTTTCGTCTTACGACTTAGGGCATCGGCCTCATGATTTGTGCTTCCTGGCTTATATTCCAGCGTATAGTCAAACTCGGCCAGGAAGTCTTGCCACCTAGCTTGCTTAGGACTTAGCTTCTTCTGTGTTTGGAAGTAGCTAATGGCAACATTGTCAATCTTCACTATGAAGTGAGACCCTAGAAGATAGTGCCTCCAGGTGTGCAGGTAATGGATAATGGCAACCATCTCCTTCTCTTGCATCGTGTAGCGCCTCTCTGTGTCATTTAGCTTGTGACTCTCAAAGGCAATCGGATGTCTATCTTGCATAAGGACTCTCCCTATAGCGAAGTCTGAGGCATCTGTGTGTACCTCAAAAACCTTTGTGTGGTCGGGTAGGGCAAACTCCGAGTTCTTAGTTACAACCTTCTTTAGATCCTCAAAGGCTTGTTGGCACCTTTTGTCCCATTCCCATGCATTATTCTTCTTAAGAAGATCAGTGAGTGGAGCTGCCCTTGCCGAATAACCTTTGATGAACCGTCGGTAGTAATAAACTAAACCAAGGAAAGATATGATTTGAGGTACCTTGGTTGGTGGATCCCATTCTTGGATGGCTTTCACCTTGATATCATCCATCATCAGCTTGCCATCCTTGATGCGATGCCCTAAGAAGCTCACTTTTTCCTTAGCAAATGAGCATTTCTCCTTTTTTACATATAGTTCATTTTGCCGTAGGATCTTAAAGACCTTCTTAGATGCTCTACGTGCTCCTTCAAGGTATTATTGTAGATGACTATGTCATCCAAGTACACCACCACAAACTTGTCTAGGGGTGGAAGATCTTATTCATGAGTTGTAGAATGTTGCTGGGGCATTGGTGAGTCTGAAGGGCATCACTAAGAACTCGTATGAGCTGTACCTGGTTACACATGTAGTCTTTGGCTCGTCCCCCTCCGCAATCCTTACTTGGTAGTAGCCCGACCTTAAGTCTAGCTTTGTAAATTATCTTGCCCTACCAAGTTGATCGAACAAGTCGGCGATGAGCGGAATAGGGTACTTGTTCTTTACTGTCACCTTGTTAAGTGCCCGGTAGTCGATACATATTCATAGGGATCCATTGTGCTTTTTCTAAAACAAGACCGGCGCACCATAGGGAGCCTTGGATGGTTGAATGAACCCTGTATCCAACAACTCCTTAAGTTGTCTCCTTAGCTCCTCCAGCTCGGGCGGTGCCATCTTGTATGGCCCCATAGCAGGGGACTTGGTTCCAGGCTCTAACTCGATCTTATGATCTTCCTCTTTTCTAGGAGAAAGTCTTTTAGGCAACTCAGGTGGCATCACGTCTTTGAACTCATCAAGGACTTCCTTGATTTTCTTAGGCATAGGTTCTCCTGACCCATCATCCCTTTCTTCCTTAAGGGTGGCGAGGTAGGTCACCTTTTTCCTCTTTAACCCTTTCTTACTTGCATAGCTAATAACATAGGGGTCTTGGGCATACCTTTGGTGACCGTAGGGACCATGCATGGTTTCTCCTCCTTTAGGATATCCATTGTGCGTAGGAAGGGTAGTGGCATAGCCTTGACCTTCTGTAGGAAGTCCATTCCTGGTACCATCTTGAAGTAGTCCATGGGTGCCACAGTGAAGTTGACCCTTCCTTCCCATGAGTCGATGTGCATAGTCACCTTGCGAGCTACTCCTTGTGATGGCTTGGCGGCTGAATTAATTGCCTTGAGCCAACCTCCTTCCTTGGATGCTTGGAGCTCTAACCTCTTTGCCTCATCCTTTGAGACAAAGTTATGAGTGGCACTAGTGTCCATCAGAGCCTTGGTGGCCTTCCCATTTACAAGGGCCTCTACATACATTAGCCCTTTGCTTTGAGGCGTCTTGGGCACTGGCTTGGCCTTAAGGGCGTTTAGGAGTTGTAACAATCCCACATAAGCATCACCCTTCTTCTCTTTTTCCAGGATCATAGCATTTAGGGCCTTCCTCTTGGGACAATCCCGTGCTTAGTGTGGACCATCACATAGGAAGCAATTGTCCTGGGTGTGAACTCCTTCCGCTTATCCTTGCCTTTGCCATCCTTTCCATTGGGCCCTTGCTTTATCCTTCCTTAGAAGTGTAGCCACGTGATCCCTTGTCTCCCCCACCTTTAGCATGATTACCCTTGGACTGTGGCTTGGGCTTAGAGAAGTCTCCCCTTTTATATTCCACCAAAGACTCTGCTACTGCCATGACCGTGGCTAAGTCTTGGACACCTTGTCTCCTTAACTCTTGCTCAACCCAACTTTGCAGGTTGTCCATGAAATTGAACAGTAGCTTCTCCTCGAACATATTAGGTATCTCAAGCATAAGCGTGGAGAACTCTTTGGCATACTCATGGATCAAGCCTATGTGCTTGAGACGCTTCATATTCTTCCTTGCTAGGTAAGCCACATCCTCAAGGTAGAATTGCCTTTTGATCTATCGCTTAAAGGCATCCCATGTGTCTATGGCGCACGTCACTTTTTCTATATCAGTAAACCTCCGACACCACCATAGAGTAGCATTATCAGTAAGGTATAGGGTCGCGGTGCGTACCTTAGTGGCTTCATCCGTTAATGCAATAGCCTCAAAATAGCACTCCATGTGCCACAAGAAGTTATCCAACTCCTTAGCATCCCTCTTGCCACTGAATGTGTGTGGCTTGGGTACCTCCACTCTTGGTGCCACATGAGTGGCCATGACTTGTGCTGATACGGCAGTCTTATAGATGGCCAACTCTTGTCGAATCTCCTGGTCTCGGGCCTCCATGTGCACAGCCAAGGCCTCCACCCTTGACTCTACACTAGTGAACATGCTCATGACCTTGTCTTGGAAGGACATGAACTCCTCGTGTGACACCGGTTGAACTTGTGAGCCTAGCACCCCCTCACGAAGGTCTTGGATCTGCTCCCTCATATCCTCTAAGCCCTTCTCCATGCCTTGCTCGATCAAGTCCACCCCTTCCCGAGTGTCTGCCATGGCTAGCTTGGCTAGTCTTGCCTCCATGTTGGCTATGGCGTCACGAGATTTATCCTTCCTACACCTGCCTCATGCAATAGGCTCGGTCTCCCTCCCGCGGGTTTGCTCGCTAGTCTCTTCCACATTAGAGCCCGACATGCTTCTTTTACTATGCCTGCTTCGTAGCCGCACTCTGATACCACTTGTCACGGACTTAGTCATTTACTAAGCTCATGCGACACTTAGACAAGTCAAGACGCTTGATCTTGCTAAGTCAGCTTGACTCCCTAATGCTTAGCTTGCTAGGCTAAGATGCTCGCGACTCGAAAGTTGTAGAAAGCATAGTAGGCAACTCTTAAAGAATGGAAGCTTTATTGCTTTCAAAGGAAGCTGTACAATGCTTGGAAGCTCACTTGCTTGGTGCCTTGGCCAAATGAGGCCCTCACCTATTTATAGGCACCAATGAAACTCTCTGGAACCTTGGAGGGTTCCTTATAATTCAAGAATATTCTCGAATACTCTACACAACTCTATGTACATGCCTATGTACAAGAGATCTCTAGAATTCTCTAGAAATCCTTGGACTCCTCTCATGCCTTCCACCATAGTGTAGAGATGTGTGGACTTCTCTAGGCATCTCTAGAACCTTCCACACTCTTCTCACTAATGCTAAGTGTAAGAGTTTCTAGAAGATTCCTGGGCCCTATATAAACCCTTGGGGAGGCTCATTTGAAGCATCCTGTGACATTAGGTCCACTTAGACACGATAGACTCACTTAGGCATCCTAGGCCCACTTAGGCACCTTAGGCCCACTTAGGCACCATAGGCCCACTTAGGCACCATAGACCCATTTAGGTACCCTAGGCCCACTTAGGCACCTTAGTGTCATAGGATGCTTCAAATGAGCCTCCTCATGGGTTTATATAGAGCCCAAGAAGCTTTTGAAGATTTCTGGAGCCATCTACATTAAGTCATTGGAGGGAAGAGTATGGAAGGTTCTAGAGATGCCTAGAGATGTCCACACATCTCTACACTATGGTGGAAGGCATGAGAGGAGTCCAAAACTTTCTAAAGAATTCTAGAGATCTCTTGTACATAGGCTTGTACATAGAGTTTTGTAGGGTATTCTAGAATATTCTTGAATTGTAAGGAACCCTCCAAGGTTCTAGAGAGTTCCATTGGTGCCTATAAATAGGTAAGGGCCTCATTTGGCCAAGGCACCACCCAAATCACTTCCTAACCAAGCAAGTGAATCCTCAAAGCACTTGTAAAGGCTTTCTTGAGTAATAAGAGCTTCTATTCTTTAAGAGTTGCCTACTACACCTTCTACAATTTCCGAGTCGCGAGTGTCTTAACCTAGCAAGCTAAGCATTGGGAGTGAGGCTGACTTAGCAAGATCAAGCGTCTTAACTTGTTTAAGTGCTGCACGAGCTTAGTAAACGACTAAGTCTGTGACAAGTGGTATCAAAGCGTGGCTACGAAGCGGGCATAGTAAAAGAAGCATGTCCTACTCTAACGTAGAGGAGATTAGCGAGAAAACCCGTGGGAGGGAGACTGAGCCTATTGCACGGGGCAGGGGAAAGAAGGATAATTCTCATGATGCCATTGCCAACATGGAGGCAAGGTTAGCCAAGGTGGAGCTAGCTATGGCGGACACTCAAGAGGGGTTGGACTTGATTGAGCAAGGCATGGAGAAGGGCTTAGAGGATCTAAAGGAGCAGATCCAAGACCTTCGTGAGAGGGTGCTAGTCTCATAGGTTCAGCTAGTGTCAGCTAGTGTCGCATGAGGAGTTTGTTTCATTCCAAGGAAAGGTCTTGAGCATGCTTGCTAGCATGGAGTCAAGGAAAGAGGCCTTGGCCACTCGAATGGAGTCCCAAGACCAAGAGGTTAGGCAGGAGTTGGCCATCTACAAGGCTGCTGTGTCGACACGGGTCATGGCCACACAAGAGGCATCTAGGGTGGAGGTGCCAAAGCCACATGGGTTTAGTGGCAAACGGGATGCCAAGGAGTTGGATAACTTCTTATGGCATATGGAGCGATACTTCGAGGCTATCACATTGACTGATGAGGCGACTAAGGTAAGAACTGTAACCGTCTACCTTACTGACTGATTACTACTCAAAAAGTGCTATTTGATAGCTTGTAATTAACTCTTTTAAACACTTTTGAGTAGTAGTTATCACTTTTTAACCCAATTAACATATTAAGGACCCTTGCAATCAATTCTAATCAAATTGTGTTAAGTTTTGGTGTTTTGATAATTTTTTTATCACCAAAGCAATCCGAGATTGAGGAGAGTTCTTTGGAATCCATGACAAAGATGTCCGGACAGGGCGTCCAGACACACCATTGGAGGGCGGCGGAACGTGGGCTGTGGCAGGCTTTCGGAATGAAGTAGCAAGGCTTGCTCACTTTAGTCAATGATCCGGACAACATATCCGGATAGGATATGCTATCGTCTGAGGTGTGATGTTCACGAGTGCCGTGTGCTTCTCTCTTGGGGAATCCGGATGGAGTTGCTCCGGATAGCGATGCGCGCTCCGTGTCATCAGGGGGAAGGGTCCCTACACCTTGCACATGTAGACGGTCCCCCTTGCGACGCGCAGCATAGCTCATTCCACCTAGGGAAGAATTATGTCCGGTTGACATTCCACCTTCTCCGGATATCTCGCATCCGGAATTCTATCCGGTCAGACATGTCCGGATCCTCTGATCGGATATTTCACATCCGGCACCTGACGCCGGATAGGAGAGGAGGGCGTTTCAATTTCCCCAGTCAGACATATCCGGATCCTCTGATCGGATATTTCACATCCGACACCTGACACCGGATGGGAGAGCAGGGCGTTTCAACTTCCCCGGTCAGACATATCCGGATCCTCTGATAGTGCTTACTCGGAGAGCATCTGCGGTTGACAATTCAGAGACCCCAGATAGCTTAGCTCGTCAGACATTCGCGATTCGCCAGATCCATTTCCGCCCACAATTAAAAAGCAAACTCTGATAATACTGACGACCAAGTCTCCATTTTGCACAATGCAACGAAATTTCTCCTGAAGCTTCCCGATATTTTCGACCGACTTTTTGAGATATTTTGCATTAGATATTTGATGTTTAAATCCCCAAACTCTCCTTGTAACCCACCTATCATAGGATTCCTTAGTCTTTAAGTAAGAACAAAGGGTGAATAACCTCTTATATATAGTTTGTAATCTTCTTTAGAAAAAGAATATATCTCGGGAGCTTGTTCTTAGAGACAATCCTTTGTACAATTTTGCAAGAAATATATTTTACAGAGCACTTGCTTTGTTTTTCATATATATTTTTTTGTTTTCTCATTCTTTTTCTTACTAGCTAAACAAGCTCTGAGGAAGTTTCCTCAGAGAATGAGTGGCTAGACTTTTAGTTCCTTGGAGATAAGGTTGCCGGGAAAGGTTCCAAGTGCAAGAATTTATAGCTTTGTGGTTTCAGCCATTAATGACGAGAAAGTGTGATCCTTTAATGATTTCTATGTTTTTAGTTAACTTAAAACACCTTCAATTCGCTCGAGCCAACACTTGGTATGGCAAGTGATCTCCGTCCATGGAGATGCACTAGTTTACCTCTTGCGAGCTTTTGGGAAGTGACTTGAAGGTAGGATTTTCTAGAATTTCCAACACTTAGTAAGCTTTTGGACTCCAAGGAGACATCCATTAGTTATCTCTTGCGAGCTTGAGAAGGGAAGTCTAAAGTTAAAGATCACCTTGAATGGCAAATGCTAGGTGAGAGGCACGAGCCATTGCAAGTTGCATCAGTGAGAGGGAATTAGAGCTGAAATCCATTTAAAGGATGCATCTGTACAACATCGGTTAGAGAATTGACTATATGTTAATTCTCTAATGCGAGGAAATGAACCAAATGACCGGAGCTCTGTTTTTGCATAAGGAACCTCCCCTGTGAACCCAAACCTCCAAGGAATGTTTTTCTTCATAAGTAATTTCCATTACTTTCTTTGTAGTTAGCTTAAAACAAAACCTCCTTTAACCAAAGTTTGTGTTTTATTTCTTAAGCTAACCTTGAAATGAAAAAGCACCAATTTAACTTTGAATTGGTATCGGTTGTGAATTGAAAACCCTTCCCAGAGAACGATCCTAGAGCCACTATGCTATATTAGCTAAAGCTATCCTAATGCATGGTGATATAGGTTATAAATTTTGTTGATTACTCTCTCAATCAAAGAGCACCAGCTGGACGTGAATCAGCTGAGACACCAATTGGGAACGAATCACTAACACAGCTACTCTATGGTGGCGTCGGAGGTTTGTCGATAGGGAGAAAGACATTTGCACCATAGAGACATGGGGGGACTTCAAGAGGGAGATTAAGAGGCAGTTCTACCCCGAGGACGTGGCTTACTTGGTTAGGAAAAACATGAGGCGTCTCAAGCACACAGGCTCGATATGCGACTATGTCAAGGAATTCTCTTCACTCATACTTGAGATTCCTAACATGACTGAGGAGGAGCTGCTATTCAACTTCATGGATAACCTGCAAGGGTGGGTCGAGCAGGAATTATGGCGCCAAGGCGTTCAAGACTTAGCCACTATTATGGCAGTAGCAGAATCTTTCGCGGATTACAAGAGGGGAGACTCCTCCAAGGTTGAGTCTTTGGAGGATAGCCACGCCACAGGTGGGGGAGACGAGGTCTAAAGAGACCACAATGCTCCTAGAATGGGATCAGGCAAGACGCCTAACGTCCGAGAAGAAAGGGGTAAGGTGGAAAGGAAGGAGTTTATGCCTAAAATCAAATGCTTCCTATGTAACGGTCCACATTTGGCATAGGATTGTCCAAAGAGGAAGGCGCTCAATGCCATGATCGAGGAGAGGGAACAGGAGGATGAAGCACATATGGGCTCGATGCTGCTACTAGGTGCCCTCCAATTCAACCCAAAGTCTAGTACACCTAAGACCTCCTTACTATTAGGGGTGCAAGTAAATGAGGCAAAAGGGGAGCGAGCTAAGGTAGCCCGCACATACATCGACAAGGTCACCAAGGGAAAGGTGAACTTGATGGGTAAGAGGAAGCAACACTTTAAGCATCGAAAGTGCACAGGTCTACATCCATCTAAGGCCTCACAGGAGAAGGAGGTGAAGAATATCCTAGCTGAACAAATCACGAGGAGACAAGGGGTCCCTCTTGTGATAGAGTGTCTAATCCGATGGAAAAGACTACCTAGGAGGCAGGTAAGCTGGGAACGTGCAGATGCCTTGAGAATGTTTTGGAAACACATCGAGAGGTTTCAGAAAGAGGCAACGATGAGGACGTCGACGGCATAGGTAGGGGAGAGTGTCATAAGATGCTTCAAATGAGCCTCCTCATGGGTTTATATATAGCTTAGGAAGCTTCTGAAGACTCCTAGAGCCATCTACACTAAGTCATTGGAGGGAAGAGTGTGGAAGGTTCTAGAGATGCCTAAAGATGTCCACACATCTCTACACTATGGTGGAAGGCATGAGAGGAGTCCAAAGCTTTCTAGAGAATTCTAGAGATCTCTTGTACATAGGCTTGTACATAGAGTTGTGTAGGGTATTCTAGAATATTCTTGAATTGTAAGGAACCCTCCAAGGTTCCAGAGAGTTCCATTGGTGCCTATAAATAGGTAAGGGCCTCATTAGGCCAAGGCACCACCCAAATCACTTCCTAACCAAGCAAGTGAGTCCTCAAAGCACTTGTAAAGGCTTCCTTGAGTAATAAGAGCTTCTATTCTTTAAGAGTTGCCTACTACACCTTCTATAACTTCTGAGTCGCGAGTGTCTTAGCCTAGCAAGCTTAGCATTGGGAGTAAGGTTGACTTAGCAAGATCAAGCCTCTTGACTTGTCTAAGTGCCGCACAAGCTTAGTAAACGACTAAGTCCGTGACATTAGGCCCACTTAGGCACCCTAGGCCCATTTAGGTACACTTGGCCTATTAGGCACCACCTTAGGCCCACTTAGGCACCCTAGGCTCATTTAGATACACCTGGCCCATTAGACACCACTTTGGGCCCACTTAGGCACCTTAGGCCCATTTGGATACACTTGGCCCATTAGGCACCACCTTAGGCCCACTTGGGCACCCAAGGCCCACTTGGGAGCCCTAGGCCCATTTAGATACACTTAGATTTGTTTTCTTGTTTTCCTTTATTTATTTATTTTATTGATTGATTTTAAGATTAAGTGAGTTTTGATTTATTTTATATTATTTCATTATTATTATTATTTGTATTTTGTTTATTTATTTTATTTTATGATTGCATGAAAGGAATTTTTTTGATTTTAGGTGGTTTGAGTTGCCCATTTGGATACACTTGGCCCATTAGACACCACCTTAAGCCCACTTGGGAACCCTAGGCCCATTTAGATACACTTAGATTTGTTTTCTTGTTTTCCTTTATTTATTTATTTTATTGATTGACTTTAGGATTAAGTGAGTTTTGATTTATTTTATTTTATTTCATTATTATTATTATTTGTATTTTGTTTATTTATTTTATTTTATGATTGCATGGAAGGAATTTTTTTGATTTTAGGTGGTTTGAGTTGCCCATTTGGATACACTTGGCCCATCAGACACCACCTTAGGCCCACTTGGGAGCCCTAGGCCCATTTAGATACACTTAGATTTGTTTTCTTGTTTTCCTTTATTTATTTATTTTATTGATTGATTTTAGGATTAAGTGAGTTTTGATTTATTTTATATTATTTCATTATTATTATTATTTGTATTTTGTTTATTTTATTTTATTTTATGATTGCATGAAATGAATTTTTTAATTTTAGGTGGTTTGAGTTTGACATTTCGATTATTATTATATGTTGCATTAGTTTAATTTCTTTTTTTATTAAACATGTCTAATATTTATTTATTTATGTACTGTACATTTTATCTATGTATTGATAATTTCTTATTTGGGATTTAATGACTTCTTGAAATTTTAGTGAAAGAAATGTTGACTTTGAATGATGGGAATGGTTTCGACTTCATGGATTCTTGCTTTCTTTTTTCATTTTTTCATTTTTGATTTTTTTTTATTTGGCATGAGGAAACCTAGGGAAAGTGGAACTAGAAGACGTACTTAAAAATGGGGAATATCTTTGGGAAGGTGACTCTACAGCACGCGGATGCTTGCTGGTTCTCTGGCCGATAAGTAGTTTTTTGCATGCAGGTGGAGTCAACGGGAAAGTGTAGAAGAAACTCATGGTAAAGGACCACACCAATTTTGGAAGGGTGGATTCGGGGCATGAAATAATGATATAAATGGTGGATGAATGAGGATGGTATTTGGGGAAGATATAGAGAAGGATCATATTTTTTAAGAAAATGAAAAAGGAAGACACACGGGCCAGTGGATGAATGAGGATGGTTTCTAGGGAAGATATAGAGAAAGATCAGAATTACTTTTTGGGAAATGAAGTAATGATGATAGGGGAACGACAATCTCCAAATGAGCGTAAGGATGTAGAGAGAAAATAAGGTGCGGCTGCACCATTCTATGGCAAGAAGGGGAGATCTCTATAAGAACGGTCACCATTCTGGGGTGTTAGAAAGATGCAATCGCACCATTAAAAGGTATGAAAAAGGTACAGACGCACTATTGAGGGTGATCTCCAGAGGAATGGGCACCATTATGGAGCGTGAGAAAGGAACAACCCCACCATTGAGAGAGAAAATGAGGGTGGATTCGGGGCATGAAAGAATGATATAAATGGTGGATGAATGAGGATGGTATTTGGGGAAGATATAGAGAAGGATCATATTTTTAAAAAAAATGAAGGAGGAAGACATACGGGTCGGTGGATGAATGAGGATGGTTTCTAGGGAAGATACAGAGAAAGATCAGAATTACTTTTTGGGAAATGACGGAATGATGATAGGGGGACGACAATCTCCAAAGGAGCGTGAAGATCCAGAGAGAAAATAAGGTGCAGTCGCACCATTCTATGGCAAGGAGGGGAGATCTCTATAGGAGCGGGCACCATTTTGGGGCGTTAGAAAGGTGAAACCGCACCATTAAAAGGTAAGAAAAAGGTGCAGACGCATCATTGAGGGTGATCTTTAAAGGAGCAGGCACCATTATGGAGCGTGAGAAAGGAGCAACCACACCATTGAGAGAAAAAATGAGGGTGGATTCGGGGCATGAAAGAATGATATAAATGGTGGATGAATGAGGATGGTATTTGGGGAAGATATAGAGAAGGATCATATTTTTTTTTAAAAATGAAGAAGGAAGACACACGAGCCGGTGGATGAATGAGGATGGTTTCTAGGGAAGATACAGAGAAAGATCAGAATTAATTTTTGGGAAATGAAGGAATGATGATAGGGGGATGACAATCTCCAAAGGAGCGTGAGGATCCAGAGAGAAAATAAGGTGCAGTCGCACCATTCTATGGCAAGGAGAGGAGATCTCTACAGGAGCGGGCACCATTTTGGGGCGTTAGAAAGGTGAAACTGCACCATTAAAAGGTAAGAAAATGGTGCAGACGCATCATTGAGGGTGATCTCCAGAGGAGTGGGCACCATTATGGAGCGTGACAAAGGAGCAACCACACCATTGAGAGAGAAAATGAGGGTGGATTCGGGGCATGAAAGAATGATATAAATGGTGGATGAATGAGGATGGCATTTGGGGAAGATATAGAGAAGGATCATATTTTAAAAAAAAAAAGAAGAAGGAAGACACACGGGGAATGAGGATGGTTTCTAGGGAAGATACAAAGAAAGATCAGAATTACTTTTTGGGAAATGAAGGAATGATGATAGGGGGACAACAATCTCCAAAGGAGCGTGAGGATCCAAAGAGAAAATAAGGTGGAGTCGCACCATTCTATGGCAAGGAGGGGAGATCTCTACAGGAGCGGGCACCATTTTGGGGCGTTAGAAAGGTGCAACCGCACCATTCAAAAGGTAAGAAAAAGGTGCAGACGCATCATTGAGGGTGATCTCCAGAGGAGTGAGTACTATTATGGAGCATGAGAAAGGAGCAACCACTCCATTGAGAGAGAAAATGATGGTGGATTCGGGGCATGAAAGAATGATATAAATGGTGGATGAATGAGGATGGTATTTGGGGAAGATATAGAGAAGGATCATATTTAAAAAAAAAATGAAGAAGGAAGACACACGGGCCGGTGGATGAATGAGGATGGTTTCTAGGGAAGATACAGAGAAAGATCAGAATTACTTTTTGGGAAATGAAGGAATGATGATAGGGGGACGACAATCTCCAAAGGAGCGTGAGGATCTAGAGAGAAAATAAGGTGGAGTCGCACCATTCTATGGCAAGGAGGGGAGATCTCTACAGGAGCGGGCACCATTCTGGGGCGTTAGAAAGGTGCAACCGTACCATTTAAAAGGTAAGAAAAAGGTGCAAACGCACCATTGAGGGTGATTTCCAGAGGAGCGGGCACCATTATGGACCGTGAGAAAGGAGTAACCACACTATTGAGAGAGAAAATGAGGATAGATTCGGGGCATGAAAGAATGATATAAATGGTGGATGAATGAGGATGGTATTTGGGGAAGATATAGAGAAGGATCATATTTTTAAAAAAAATAAAGGAGGAAGACACAAGGGCCGGTGGATGAATGAGGATAGTTTTTAGGGAAGATATAGAGAAATATTAGAATTACTTTTTGGGAAATGAAGGAATGATGATAGAGGGATGACAATCTCTAAAGGAGCGTGAGGATGTAGAGAGAAAATAAAGTGCATCTGCACCATTCTATGGCAAGGAGGAGAGATCTCTACAAGAGCGGGCACCATTCTGGGGTGTTAGAAATGTGCAACCGCACCATTAAAAGGTAAGAAAAAGGTGCAGATGCACCACTGAGGGTGATCTCCAAAGGAGCGGGCACCATTTTGGAGCGTGAGAAAGGAGCAGCCGCACCATTGAGAGAGAAAATGAGAGGCAACCGGGCTGGTGATTAGTTCTTCCCATGTTAGTGGAGTCAAGGAGAGGGGAGGATATCAAGATGAAATGGAGAACGGTTGGAAGGGCTTTTGAGAATGAGAGTTTTGGTTGCTTTCAGTAGAGGGAGTGCACAATCAATAGCACCACAACTTGGAGGGGGAAGATTCAACATTCTAGAGTAGGAAGGATCATTAGTCGGCTGCACCATTCTCCAAGTAAGGGAGAATAATTCTCTCCATCTTGCGTTTTATGTATCAGATGAGGCACCATCTCCATCTGGAAAGAAAACGCACCAGCAATGTCGCATCACATTTTCATCTCCACCATTTCGTTGCACCATCATAGTCGTCTCCATGACCCTCACTAGCCATCTATGACACCACCCAGCATCATCAATGACTGCCACAACCAAAAACCTCACGCCGCTCATTACTGCTGCTCACTTGTAGCAACCCACCTGTTGTTGGTTTGCACAAAGAGTTGTTGCTAATCCACGCTGCAACCTGTAGCCACATGACACCCACGAGCTGCATCTACTATCAATCCATGCATCAAGTCTTCATCCCCACAACTACCACATTGAGGAGAAAATAGTCCACGCACCAATAGAGCCTCCAAGGGTGGCACTTCTGGGCACCATCTCCATCTTTGGGAAGAGAATGCACCACTCCCTTGAAGAAAGATTCAACACGCATCTCCAAGTAAAGGAGATTCACCCACACGGCTGCCACTTTTGGGAAGCATACAACCCATGCACTTATTCGGTTGGGTAAGCTGATTCTTCTCTTATATTTTTTAAATTAGTCAATACAATTAATACAATGTGTTAAGGATCCTCTTTGAATTTACTGTAGTACATTTGTAAGTCATCATTGAATTTGAGTTATATCTATTTATTTATGTGTTATCTATTTATCCATTTGCTAATAAGATTGATTCTATAGGTTAAAGATTTAGTTTTAATATTTGTTTTGGTTAGTTTTTAATTTAACTTTAGGTTTAGGTGCTCTTATAAAATTTTAGTTCGTTAAAATAATTGATCATATGTGTTAAGGATTTGATTTTAGATTTGCCTTAATTAGTGTTTAATTCATTTTAAGCTTAGATTTCATTTTAGTGATATAAGTTTGTTTAGAAAATTGATTCCATGAATTCATATTTTGTTTTTAGTTTGCTTTCATTTAATTTGATTCATTTTAATTATTTTATGCATTTTTACAATTTTAGGTCATTAATAAAATCAATTCTATATTTGAAGGTGCATGCCTTTAGTTTACTCTGATTTAGTTTCACACATCTATTCAGTTTAGGCATTTTCTATAATATTAGTTCATTAATAAAATTAATTATGTTTGAAAATTATTGTTTGCCTTGATTTAATTTTGTTCATTTTAATCAGTATAGATGCGTTTGTGTGTTTAATTGATCACGTGCTAATTCTTGATTGTTATTCTGTGGACTCTCCCCCGATCCACCGACCAATGCGACTCGCGATTAAAAATATGTGGAAAAAAAGTGGTTTTCGAGTTTTGGAAAATCCGTCCCCGATGAGGAACGACTTTGTTTGGAGTTGCCACTTATTTTTTATTTTTGAAATGGGGAAAATTAAGTAAGAACAAAAACCCCTCAATGACTCCAATTAAGAAAAGGTGGTCCACGAAACTGGATTTCTAGGTCTGGGAATCAAGTTACCTATTACGAAGGTACCTCATGCGAGGTAGCACCCCTCTAAGCCTGGGGTTTGGTCTCTACTAGTGAATTGGGTACATTGGAGCATATGGGTCAAAGATCAGTCAATCCCCCTAGGTTACATGGATGACAAGACTCATACAATCCTAGTTGGTATTCGGTATGCATAGGAAATCGACAATCAGAATAATGATGTGTACCTGAGGTCCCTAGCCATGTGCTGCGGAAAAGGGTGAGTCAATAAGCACAAGCACACAACATATGCAACCACCAAATCTACTGAAATTTAGTCGTATTTCTACTTGAATTAAGAGAATTTTCAACCATGAACCAACCCTATATATGTAACCTTTAATCTTCACCAAATGAACACCAAAATGCAGCCATGAAACTTCGTTACGTGGCTAAAATTTAGCTACTCCAATTCCATTGATTTTTAGCTGGTAATTAACATCTTTTCCACTTGAGTTTCATCCACTAACAACCAAAAATTCCATAATTCTCCATAAAAAATAATTCAGCTGCCAAAGATCAATTATATGCTACCAAATTCATGAAAGTCACATGTATTTTTTCATAAAAAAAAGTCGTCAATTCAAATATTTAACAGCTACCACTTTCACTCATTCTTAGCATTGAAATAATAATTCAAGCCTCCAAAAGTCTCACCATGTTGCTGCCACCTTTTCCATTAAACTTACCAATGTGGCATGAACTTTTACCCCAAATCTCCATGTCCAACCTAGAAATACTTCTTGCAACGAGAACAATTGGGCTCTAAGTTGTTTTGTTTTTTTTTTTTTTAAACCTCCAGCAAACCACAACAAAATCAACTTCCCTTTCTCAAACGTCTCCCCTCTTCTTCTTTCTCTTCTCTTGCTCCATTTTCTCTCTAGATGTAGAGCCCTCAGACATGCTAAGAATCATCCCTCCTCACACTTTCAGTCATCACCCTAGTAGAGTATCCCCACCTAAAATTTTCAAAACCTTCATTTACACTCCCTATGAAATGCCTTTTATCAACTTGCCCCTTTAGCATCTACACCACCTCATTTTTCTTCCCCTTCAGCTTTGGAGTCTCCCACCATCATCCTTGGAACTTTAGCATATTCAACTCCTCCTTCAGTCATGAGGTGGGCAACTGCCCCTCATAAATCCACCATTACTTACTTGTCAAGAATTCACAAGAAAAAAAGCACAAAAAATGCCAAAAACAGAGCCATTCGCAAATAACCCCGATGAATTGGCTAAGCCGGTTGCAAACCGGTCGATCTGGTTGAGAAAAATTCTCAAATTTTGATAGAATATTCCTTGAAGAGTAAGGAATCCAAAAAAAAAAAAAAAATGGTGTGTAATTCTGAGATAGGATGAGAGAGAAATGACTAAAACAAACCAAAGTGCTCTGGATTTGGATAGACTTGATGGAGCTGCCCGATGAACCGGCTGAATCGATTGCAAACTGATCGATCCGATTGAGAAAAATTCTCAAATTTTGATAGAATATTCCTTGAAGAGTAAGAAATCCAAAAAAAAAAAAAAAAAATAGTGCACAATTCCGAGCTTGGATGAAGGAGAAATGACTAAAACAAGCTAGAGTGCTCCATATTTGGATGGGCTTCAGCTAGCTCCAACTTAACTAAAGTTTTTGTGGAAACCTTAACCTCTATCCTGTAGCATCATATGAACCAAGGAATTGGCCATGACGACCTTTCATAATGGACCAAACGCTCGCACTAAATTGAACTATAGGTGAACTCATGTGAGGTCCAAAAACTGATTAAACCCAATAAGGGCTCCATGTCAGTGACATACAAAAATTGGGTGTGGGCGACACCCCCAAGATACATGCAAGTGTCAAGGGACAAAATTGAGGGTCTACAAATTCTTAATTGATGTGTTTCTTGAATATTAGTCATTAATTCTTGGTGGGTATCTCGTTAGCTTATTTGATCTAAGTTTGAATAGTTTACTGCTTTGGTAGTCTCTGGTAAAATTTATTTTTCTGAGGCCATCGGAAAATAGTGAAGATTGTCCTCCATTCTCACCACTTTAGTTTGCTCGGTTGTCAACAATTTTACTTTGTGATTTCATTTTTTTTTACTTTTATTTTTTGCTTGGTATTCTGTTTCTTATGTTTTGTTGTTTTCAAATTAATTTATTTTATTTTAGCTCAAAAGAGCTCTTTGAAAATCTATTTTTAAAAAAATTCATTTAGAGTCCTTAGAATCAAAATCTCATTTTCTTAAATAATATGAGACCATGTTTTGATCGGTTCGCATCTTTCTTAGTTTTCAATAAAAGCTATGGTTTTGAGTAAGATGTGAAACTAAGCTTGTGGTCCCAAATAAATGGTATAATTCTAGGCTTGATTTGTGTATATCAATTGGGGAATTGGTGAAACCCCTACATAATAAAATCATTTTTTCAAAACTCATCTTTGCTGCCATCTTTGCTACTTGTTGAAATCATATCTATTTTTTTTTATAGGAAATATATACAAGATGTATATGATAATTGATTATTTTGTATACTTTGATCATTTTTGCTATGCTAATTAGATAACAAGCATGTTAGGATTTCTTTATTTTATTATTTACTATCTAACCCTTCATGTCTTGTAGAAGCACATTACAAGTTATCTATGTTATCCAGGTATGCCCCCTATCACCTACCTTATAAATTCTGTGAATCTGCTTGTCACTGTGAACCGTACCTATGTTTGATAGTGCTTGGATGTCTTAATATATTGTTTCATTGTTCGATTATTTATGATAAAGTGCATGCTGGATGATATGCTATTTGAACTAACTTTGATGCTTAGAGGGGTGTTACATCTTAGAGGTACCTTTCCAATAGGTAACTTGATCTTCGAACCTAGACTCGGGTTTTTGAAAGACACGCTTTTCCAAAAACTATGGAGTCACTTCTTTAGGGTTTTCTTTCTTATTTTATTTTCCCTTTTAAAATAAAATAAAATAAGTGGCGACTTTAAATTTTCCAAAATTAATTTTTGTCACCAATAAAAGCAAGTCTCATCGATTGAGCGCACGTGAAAAATGCGGGTCCACAAATTGGTGACTCATTTGGAGTTTTTGAGGATCAAGCTTGAACACTAGTTGAGAAAAATATGGTGTTTAATTGGTTGACTAGAGGGTATCTCAATTTTTTTAGGCAAGGTGATTTGGTTTGCTTGCTTGATTTGCTAGCTATCTTAACATGTTTGATTGCCTTGAATGATCACTTGATTGCTTGCTCACTTTAGCATGATCCATTCTCACATATGTTAGATATGGCTTTGATTGTTCGATATTTACTTGCTTGGTATGACTGCTTGTTGCATGACAACCCTTCCACTTGCCTGATGAATGATTGCTTGTCTATGTTTACCTTCTCACTATAGATCTTAGGTTTTTTGGATGCACCTATATCCTTCACTATGTACTTTAGATTGTCCTTGAGAGTTGAGATATGAGAGAGCCTTCATCGTTAAGAAACCCCCCGGGAATGTGAGGAAGTGCATGTGTGGAGGTGATGACCACCTTGCATGGAAGTACCCCATCTCCTTGGAGGCATGCAGAGGGTTGCATACCACCAGAGGGTACAATCGCTACTGCTAAGGATCCTTTAACCCACCCATTTTATCTTATAAAGCCACCTTAACCTTGTAGGTTAGCCTAGACCCAATGAAGATTTCATTCCTACACGTGGGTACATCTATGGACCTTCAAAGCTACTTTGGTCACAGTTGGGTTCAGATACCCTCTCCATAGTCTCATTTCGGTGTTATCGGATATGAGTATCAGTTTGAGTATACCTGGGCTATATGCTTGATTTTCTTTTAGTCGGTTCTTACAGAGCCACCCTTGTACCGCGTCTCATCCAGTGTTTCCAAGTTTGTAGAAGTATTTTCATGCCCAATCTGGATTTGCCTTCATGGAATAGAGTTAGAGGTAGGTTGACCAGAGCATCAGATCAGCCAGACTAGAGATTAGATCAGACAGATATGGACTTATAAGTAGTCACTATTAACCAAATTTTTGTGGCCATGGCTTCAATTCAGGAGGCTATAGCTGACCTTAGCTAGAGGATAGATGGACAGTAGGCCTAGTAGATCCCACCTTAGGATAACGCACAATATGACCTTGTGGTACCACCACCACCTCCACTTAGTTAGTTGATTCCACACCACACCCTGCACTATATGTTTTGCATAGTCAGACTGATGCTACCCCACTTCCTGTGGTAGCACCATTCCGGCCCCAGAGGATGCACATGCTCATATGGATAGACTTAAGAAAAGGAAGACATAAATGATGATTTTAGATGGACTTATCGGTTGGGATGATTTTGATGGGGCATCGGTGGCCAGTTTACCAGCTTAGTTTAGGATATCGGAAATTGAGAGGTATACCGGTATAGGTTGCCCAAAGATCAATTTAAGGCTATACAATACTATGATGAGGTCCCATGGGTTGGATGAAGCCCAATTGATTATGCTTTTCCCCATGTCCTTGAGTTGTGCAACACAACATTGGTTTGCTTCCTTAGATGCTTCACATCATAGGACCTAGGATAATTTGGCCCAAGAGTTTTTTAGACAGTTTGCATTTAACACAGTCATTAATGTCTCGAGGAGAGAGTTAGAGGCCTTGAGATAGGGACTAGAGGAGTCGATGACTTCATTTATCTCTTGATAGAGGGAGAAGATCGCCTAGATTGTTGATCGCCTTTCAGACAATGATCATATTAGTATGATTTTGAGGAGCTTACAACCCAGATTTGTTAAACACTTGATGGGATTTCCTCATAAGAATTTTAGATTTTTGGTATAAGCTTTATATGGTATAGAAGGGGGCATTGCTAGAGGATTGTGGCTCAAGCCTTCCCCTTCTGATTCAAAGGGAAAGAAACCCTCAGGAGGACAGAGACCTAGTTATGTGGGTACTATCAATTCAGTCGGATTGAGACCTCCTAGACGCTATCAGACAATTGGGAAGACTTCAGGAGCTTATTACCCACACTGTTATGTTCAATATAGACCGCCTAGACCCTTGACTCCTACGTATCTACACCCGACCCTAGAGCCTGTTTTTGCTGCACAGGTCTTAGAGAGACCTCCCGCCTTATACCCTCGACCCTGAGCCCCACAGACTACTATTCTTCTCGTATAGAGACCGACATGACAGTTCTCCCAGCTAGGTATGCCTTTGAGTCGAGCTTTCCAGAAGCTCATAGAGGGTGGTTTGTTGACTCAATTAGCTCCTAGGCTTGTATCCCAGCCCATGCCACCTCACTTCAAGATGGATTTGCACTGTTCCTACCATTAGGGTCCAGGGCATGACATGGACCATTGCACCACTTTAAGACATGCTATACAGGACTTGATAGACCAGGGTTAGGTTAACTTGGGGTAGCCAAGTGTAACCACGAACCCTCTACCGACTCACTCTAAGCATGCAGTGTCACCACCCCCGGGTAGTATCCATCACATGGATTTCATAGAGGATGACAACATACACATGCTGAGTAAGGATAATGGATTGTCAGAGCTGATTTTTTTGGATGATGGTTATGAGGTTGACATCGTGGGTTCTCAGATTTCTACACTGTTCAGTTTGATTTCAAATTAGGTATTGTTTGAGTTTACTCCTACCGCACCATTGGTTACGACACGTCAGGGCCTATCAGTCCCATTTATCCTATGGGTAGAGGAAGATGATTCTGAGGGGAGAAATATACAAATTGTGACCCGTAGTGGGAAAGTAGTTCAACCCTCGCCTTTAGTAGCTAGGCCATTTGATGGTGTAACCTCTCATGAGGAGGTTAGGAGAGAAGATGATGAGTTGTTGAGGCAGTTATAGAGTACACAGGCTCGCATATCTATTTGGAATTTGTTCGCATCTTCTAATACCCATAGAGATGCATTAATTCGAGCCTTGAGTCAGATCTGTGTTGAGACCACTACTACTCCAGAGGGGTTGATTCATATGATCACGGTCAACAAGGCCACATGTATTGTGTTTTTCAAATGATGACTTGCCACTTGAGGGTTCATACCATACATGCCCTCTGTATATCATAGTTGGTTGTTCAGGCCACAGAGTTCCATTTGTCCTATTGGATAATGGCTCAGCCTTGAACGTCTGCCCATTAACTACTGCTATTACCCTTGGTTATGTGCCTTCAAACTTTGGTCCTTCTATACAGACAGTCAAAACATGTGATAATACTAAAAGGGAGGTCATGGGTACCTTGATGATAGAGTTATTGATCGGTTTGACTACTTTCCCCACACTATTCTAGGTTTTGAGGATTCCCACATCCTTTAACCTGCTACTAGGCTAACCTTGGATTCATAGGGATAAGGCTATTCCATCTTCCTTTCATTAGAAGGTGAAGTATATACATGACAGGTAGGTCATCATGGTACAGTCTCCTAAAGATATGTTTACCTCTTCTGAGCCGGTGCTTAAGATCAGTCATAGTGAGGATGATCTATTTTTTACTAGATTTACATTTGATGAGGTGCAGACCCTTGAGGTTGAGGACTTCTGCATATATTTGGTAGTTGTGTCGTTTGATCAACATAGCAGTATGGTGGTGCTTGACATGATGAGGGGTATGTCTTTTCTGCATGGCATGGGGTTAAGACGAAGACAACATGGGCCTATGGAGTTTGTAGCTACTGTTGATCATGATACACCATTTGGGCTTAGGTTTGTTCCTATAGAGGCTAATTATAGGTATATGGCACAACTGCTGAGGGAGAAAGTGAGAGTCTATCTAACTTGCACACCATTTGATTATCCTGTTTGTCCTTATAAGATGAGCTTGGCAGACTACTTCGTCATAGGATCAGAGGTTCATCCTCATATGGGGGATTTTGGCACTATGACTGACATAGATGGAGTGAATGAACTTTACCATCAGTTTCACCATTTATAGTTAGGAGATGAGACTTCTGGTGCACCAGTTTCGGTGATGATTGTCATTCATCTCCAAATCGAGCTAGTTTCTTATCTTTGTGCTTTCCATAAGAGACTACTGATTGTGGAGTAGTCTTTGAGCCTACTGAGGTGAATGATGGAGTTGTTCCTCATAATGAGTATCAGGATGAGATGGATATGATGAGTATAAGTCAGATTGCCGAGATGGTTCAGCTTGAGCCTACTTCACCATTCGATTTGTTCGGGGTGTTTGCTATCAAGGTTGCCGAAGAGATCCAGACAGTTCTTGCTCTAGAGCTTATGGAGGACATTACAGTTGGTGATGATTTATTTGAGGGCACTTTTAGCTCTATTAAGGGAGCGCCCGACTTTGTGGACCTACATCTTTCATTTGACATTTTATCGGGATTCATTTCCCATTTTGACGATGTTTATGATTCGACATTTATGGATTTGAGTATTTTCAAGTATTTTCCTGTCTCTTGTGTTAGTACTTATATATTCGTACCTTACTCACCCTCTCCACAAATATTTGATATAAATGATGAGATTGCGTAACCCGATTTAGATAGATACTCTTTTGATCATGACTCAGATCCCATATATGAGAGAGTTCACCTGTTATAGTGGATGTTGAGACAGTTGATTTTGGCACAAAAGATTAGCCTAATGAGATGAATATTGGGTCACCCTTGTCTACAGATGAGAGGGATAAACTTATTCATTTACTCATGTCATACTAGGATGTCTTTCCATGGTCTTATGAGGACATGCCTAGTCTTGATCCCTCTATAGTCCAGCATCACTTGCCTACTCTACCGTATGCCAGGTCGATTAAGTAGAAATTGAGGTGATTGCACCCACGTTGGAGTCTACAGGTGAAAGAGGAGATTCAGAAATAGCTCAATGTTGGATTTATATCAGTGGTTGAGTATCCAGAGTGGTTTGCTAATGCTATCCCTGTTCCCAAAAAGGATGGCAAAGTTAGAGTTTGTGTTGACTTCAGAGACCTTATTAAAGCTAGCCCTAAAGATGATTTTCCTCTTCCACACATTGATCTGTTAGTCAATAGCACTGCAGGCCATTCGATGTTGTCTTTCATGGATGGGTTTTTAGGGTATAATTAGATTTTGATGGCTCTAGAGGATATGGAGAAGAGAACCTTTATTACTAAGTAGGGTACCTACTGTTACAGAGTTATGTCATTTATGTTGAAGAATGCAGGAACCACTTATCAAAGGGCTGCTACTACTTTGTTTCATGACATGATACATAGGGATGTTGAAGTTTATGTGGATGATATGATTGTGAAATCCCGAGGCAAAGCAAATCACCTTGCAACTTTAGAGAGATTCTTTGAGAGGATTCAGAAATTCAGATTGAGGCTAAACCCCAAGAAATGCACATTTGGAGTGACTTCTTGGAAATTGTTAGGGCATATGGTCAATGAGCGGGGCATAGAGGTTGACCCAAATAAAATCAAAGCCATACTTGACATGCTTGTGCCAAGGATTGAGAAAGAAATCAGGAGTTTTCTGGCCAGATGATAATATATCAGTCATTTCATAGCCAGATTAACAGACATATGTGAGCCCATCTTTCATCTTTTGAGGAAAAACCAACCAACAGTTTGGAATGATGGTTGCCAACTTGCATTTGAGAAGATCAAGGAGTACTTGCTTTCTCCTCCTGTTTTAGTGGCTCCTATGTCGGGACATCCACTTCTTTTGTATTTGTCAGTTTTAGACATGGCCTTGGGATGTATGCTAGCTTAGCTTGATGACTCAGGGAAGGAGCGAGCTATTTACCATTTGAGTAAGAGGATGTTGGAGTATGAGATGAGATATGTTATGATTGAGCACCTCTGCTTAGCATTAGTTTGAGCCACTAGTAGATTGAGGCATTGCATGATAGAGTATTCAGTGCACTTGATTTTTCGGCTAGATTCGTTGAGGTATTTGTTTGATAGAGCCGTATTAACTGGTAGATTGATGAGATAACTTGTACTTTTGACAGAGTTTGATATTCAGTATGTTTCTTAGAAGTCTATTAAGGGAAGCATTATCATCGATCACCTAGCCTCGTTATTGATATCTGAGGGTAAACCAGTTGATGATGATTTTCCAGATGAGGAATTCATTGCTATGACTAGCTTATCAGGTTGGCGCATGTACTTCGATGGTATAACCAACCACTCAGGGTTTGGGATAGGCTTTTTGTTGATATCCTCTCAAGGTGATCATATTCCAAAGTTAGTTCGTTTGGCCTTTTTAGATTGACATCCCGCCACAAACAACATAGTTAAGTATGAAGCTTGTATCATTCGTCTAGAGACTGCCTTAGAGTTTGGCATTAGATAGATGGAGGTATTCGGTGACTCCAATTTGGTACTTAGATAGATTCGGGGAGATTAGAAAACTAGAGCTGTAATGATTAGGTTGTATCATGCTTATTTAGAGTTACTGGTTAGGAGATTTGATGACTTGAGATACACTCATCTGCTTAGAGTGCAAAACTAGTTCGCTAATGCCTTATGTCACGGACTTAGTCGTTTACTAAGCTCGTATGGCGCTTAGACAAGTCAAGATGCTTGATCTTGCTAAGTCAGCCTTACTCCCAATGCTTAGCTTGCTAGGCTAAGACGCTCACAACTCAAAAGTTGTAGAAGCCGTAGTAGGCAACTCTTAAAGAATAGAAGCTCTTATTACTCAAGGAAGCCTTTACAAGTGTTTTGAGGACTCACTTGCTTGGTTAAGAAGTGATTTGGGTGGTGCCTTGGCCAAATGAGGCCCTCAGCTATTTATAGGCACCAATGGAACTCTCTGGAACCTTGGAGGGTTCCTTACAAATCAAGAAGATTCTAGAATACCCTACATAATTCTATGTACAACCCTATGTATAAGAGATCTCTAGAATTCTCTAGAAAGGTTTGGACCCTTCTCATGCCTTCTACCACAGTGTAGAGATGTGTGGACATCTTTAGGCATCTCTAGAATCTTCCACACTCTTCCCACTAATGGCTAAGTGTAGGAGTCTCCAAAAGCTTCCTGGGCTCTATATAAACCCATGGAGAGGCTCATTTGAAGCATACTGTGACACTTAGCTACCTTAGCTTTTTCTGTGGACTTTCCGACTGATGTGGTTATATGTCCATTGCTGATTGAGTCGAGGTTTGCACTCGCTTATTGTTTTCTGATTGGAGAGATAGAGTCTAGGGTGATCTACCTTGGTATCATGACATTTATCAGTTTCTTTGATCTGGCACATACCCAGAGGTCATCACAGCCAAGAATCAAAGGGCACTGAGGCAATTGCCCACTAGATTTGTGATTTGTGGAAAGACTCTATATAGGCAATCAGTTGACGGTATGCTTTTATTATGTTCAGATCGAGTGATGAGAGAGGTTCATGCGGGAGTTTATGCTCCACACATGGGAGGACACATGCTAGCCCGTAAGATTATGAGGACAGGTTACTTCTGGTTGACTATGGAGACAGATTGTTGTCAGTTTGTTTAGTGATGCCCAGAGTGCCAGATTCATGGTGATCTCATTTATACACTGCCATCAGAGTTGCATGCTTTGACCTCGCCATGGTCGTTTCAGTGTGGGGTATTGATATTATAGGGAAGATTTCATCGAAATTTTCTAATGGTCATGAGTTTATCCTAGTTGCCATAGATTATTTCACTAAGTGGGTGGAAGCTACATCATATGCGAGGTTGACATCTGCTAGAGTTGCCAGTTTTATCAGATCACACTTCATCTATCATTATAAGGTTCCACATGAGTTGATTTCAGACAGAGGGGTACACTTTCGAGTTGAGGTTGACATTTTATTGTAGAAGTATGGCATCCAACATCATAGATCTTCTGCATACAAACCATATACTAATGGGCTAGTAGAGGCTGCAAATAAGAACATTAAAAGGATTTTGAGAAAGATGGTTGAGTCCTCTCGAGATTGGTTAGAGAAACTCCCTTTTGCATTGTGGGCATATCGTACCTCTTTTCGCACCTCTACAGGAGCTACACCTTACTCTCTTGTGTATGGTATGGAGGTTGTTTTGCCAGTTGAGACAAAGATGGTTTCATTGAGAGTAGCTCTCAAGCAGTAGATTTCTGAGACAAAGTGGGCTCAGGCTCGATTTGATCAGCTTAACTTTTTAGATGAGAGGAGATTGAGAGCAGGGGATCATGTTTAGGCCTATAAGAGAAAGATGGCTTGTGCTTTCAGGAAACGAACTAAGACTAGACCCTTCTAGAAAGAGGATTTGGTTTTAAAGATTCTCAGAGGATTAGTTGGAGACCCTAGAGGGAAGTTCAGACCAAGTTGGAGTGGGTGATTACTACCCAAAAAGTGCTATTTTGCACCTTTAAGTTATTATGTTTTAAGCACTTTTGTGTAGTAATTCTCCATCTTTATTCCAATTGGCATGTTAAGGACCTAGCAATGACTTCTAATCATATTTGTGGCTAGTTTTAGTGTTTTGACAGCTTTTTGGATCATTAAGACAAGCCAAGTAAAGGAGAGAAGCAAAGAGGAAAAACAAGCAAAGTGAAGAAAATAGAGGACAACAGCTGCAGTATTCTTTTGCACTTTTGGAGTGCTTCCCGAAGTCCATTTTTTACATGCTATATACCATTTCAAAGCTCAGGAAGTCAAGAATCCAACGCTTCAAACCATGTACAATTTGGAGCTGAAATAAGGAAGATATGGCCTTCAGAAGACAACTGCTCCAGGCTTGTGCGAAATTCGCACAACACCTTGAAATTCGCACAACACCTCCAGGTTGTGCGAAATTCGCACAACACCTTTCAAATTCGCACAGCCCATGCGTGGTGCGAATTTTCCTCTATTTTTTTTTACTCCACTTTAGATCTTTTCTTATGTATTTTTTGATGTAAATTCCTTTCTTATCCTTGTAACAAGCCAATCACAAGCTTGGCTTTTGTAAAGACTATAAGAGGGGTGGAAATCATCTCTCGCCATTTATGTTATGTTTTACACTTAGTGAAAAACATAGCTCTCTCATTTTCCTTTTCTCTTTACTATTTTCTTTTTCTTGGAAGCCAAACAACCTCTGAGGATGTTTTCCCAGAGGATGAGAGGCTAAACTTTTGGTTTCTTGGAGTGAAGGAAGCTAGGTGAAAAGTCCAGATGCAAAGGTGGAAAACTCTCGTGCATTAAATACAGGTAGTTGGAGTTCATAAATGACTTTTAAATCTAAAGTTTTGCTTTAAATCCCTTAGAATCACTTTGAATGGCCAATACATGGTAAGCTTCAGGTCTATGTGGATGCTTATTGCTAGATCCATATCAATTCATTAGTTATCATGTACGAGCCATTGGAAAGTGGTTCAAGGTGAAGACCCATAGTGTCTAAAGCCATTAATGGACCTTGACTACCATTTCTATTGACTTTTTACAGATTAAATCTTCATTGTTAAACCTATACCGGTTTGGGAAATAACTATAGGTTAAATCCCCAATGCGACGAGAAAAATCCGGAATTTTCCACTTTGCATTCTGAACTTGATCCTAGCAATCCTTAGCTCTGGGAGACTTTCTTTCTTCCATTTTTAATTAGTTTATGTTAATTTAGTTTCAAACACTTTCAAAACAAATTTTATTTTCTTTTAAACTTTAAGTTTTTGATAAAGGAAATCATTAAATTCAATTTCTAATCTTGAGTATATCACTGGTAGAATGAAAACCCATCCCAGAGTTCGACCCTAGAGCCACTATACTATAGTAGCTTTGCTACGCTAGTATGAGGTCATAGGTTTTATAAATGTTTTTGATTCAATGACCCAACTGGATTTACACGGAATAAAAAATGGCGCCGTTGCCGGGGATGGTGCCACAATACAGTGATACAACCTTTTAGAGGCTACTTGTGATTTTCATCACAAGTTTGGTGAATTCCTTTTTCACTAACTTTATTTCATTTCTTTTGATTGTAGAATTTCTTTTGTTTTCTTTCTAACCTTAACTTTCTTCTAGTTTTCTTTTGTTTTTGTTTTCTTTTGTGTTGTTTTCAGGTAAGTTGTAACTTGTGCATGCCCTATTGGATTCGGGACCAAGAGGGAAGATTGATAAGGATTGAGAATCCTCAAGACATAGAGTTGGATATCTGTGTAAACATCATGAACCCTCCACAAGAGGATTAGAATTCTCAACAAGGTCAAGGGGGTAATCCAAATGCATATCTATCCATGAGGGATAGAATGCACCCACCAAGAATGAGTGCACCCTCATGCATCGTACCTCCTCTTGAGCAGCTGATTATAAGGCCCCATATTGTGCCCCTTCTACCAAATTTCCATGGAATGGAGAGTGAGAATCCATATGCCCACATTAAGGAGTTTGAGGAGGTGTGCAATACCTTTAGAGAGGGAGGAGCTTCAATAGACTTGATGAGGCTCAAGCTATTCCCTTTTACTTTGAAGGACAAGACAAAAATATGGCTTAATTCTTTAAGGCCAAGGAGCATAAGAAATTGGGTTGATCTTCAGGCTGAATTTTTGAAGAAACTTTTCCCCACCCATAGGACCAATGGGTTGAAGAGACAAATCTCAAACTTTTCTGCAAAAGAAAATGAGAAGTTTCATGAATGTTGGGAAAGGTATATGGAGGCCATCAATGCTCGTCCTCATCATGGCTTTGATACATGGCTCTTGGTGAGCTATTTTTATGATGGGATGTCTTCCTCCATGAAGCAAATTCTTGAAACCATGTGTGGGGGAGATTTTATGAGTAAGAATCCGGAAGAAGCCATGGACTTTTTAAGTTATGTATCTGAGGTAACAAGAGGATGGGATGAGCCCAACTCAAGGGAAATGGGAAGGATGAAAGCTCCTGTAAATCCAAAGGGTGGAATATACATGTTAAGTGAAGACATGGACATGAAAGCTAAGGTGGCAACAATAGCAAGGAGGTTGGAAGAACTTGAGTTGAAAAAGATGCACGAAGTCCAAGCCATTTTCGAGACCCAAGCCCGTGTCATGCCATGCACCATTTGCCAATCATGTGATCATGTGGTAGATGAGTGCCCAACCATGCCAACTATGAGGGAGATGTTAGGTGATCAAGCCAATGTTGTGGGGCAATTTAGGCCTAACAACAACGCACCTTATGGAAACACCTATAATTCAAGCTGGAGAAACCATCCAAATTTTTCTTGGAAACCAAGACCACCTCCATACTAACCACAAGCCCAAACCCAAGCACCTCAACAAACCTCTTCAGTGGAGCAAGCCATTGCGAACCTAAGTAAAGTCATGAATGACTTTGTGGGTGAACAAAAGGCAATCAACTCCCAATTGCACCAAAAGATTGAGAATGTTGAGAGTTCTCAAAATAAGAGAATGGATGGGATGCAAAATGATCTATATTAGAGGATAGATAATATTCAATACTCCATCTCTAGGCTTACCAACCTCAACACAGTGAATGAGAAAGGAAAGTTTCCCTCTCAACCAAGCCAAAATCCAAAGGGTGTTCATGAAGTTAAAACCCAAGATGGGGAGTCTTCAAATTTGAGGGAAGTCAAAGCTGTGATCACCTTGAGGAGTGGAAAGGAGGTTGATCAACCCTTGCCTAAGGTGAGGCAAGATGAAGAACTCATGTCAAAGAGAACCTTGGTTAAAGAGAGCAATAACCAAGAAGAGGAGAGTGGGAAGAAAAGTTCATCCAAATCAAGCATTGAAGAAGAGCCAAGGATAGTGATTAAAGAGGATATGATGAAGAAACATATGCCTCCCCTTTTTCCTCAAGCTTTACATGGAAAGAAGGAAATCAAGAATTCATCAGAAATTCTTGAAGTTTTGAGACAAGTGAAGGTGAATATACCCTTACTTGATGTGATCAAGCAAGTCCCCACATATGCAAAGTTTCTAAAGGACTTGTGCACGGTCAAGAGAGGGTTACATGTGACAAAGAATGCATTCCTCACTGAGCAAATAAGTGCCATCATTCAGAGTAAGTCTCCAGTTAAGTACAAAGATCCGGGATGTCCCACCATTTCAATCAACATTGGAGGGACGCATGTGGAGAAAGCTTTGCTAGACTTGGGGGCAAGTGTGAATTTGCTCCCATACTTTGTGTACAAGCAACTGGGACTTGGAGGATTGAAGCCTACAACCATCACTCTCTCCTTAGCTGATAGGTCAGTCAAAATCCCAAGGGGGGTGATAGAGGATGTTCTAGTTCAAGTGGACAAATTCTACTATCCCGTGGATTTTGTTGTGCTTGATACTGATCCCACTGTTAAGGAAGCCAATTACGTGCCAATCATCCTTGGGAGACCTTTCCTAGCTACCTCCAATGCCATCATCAATTGTAGAAATGGGGTGATGCAGCTCACATTTGGAAACATGACCTTGGAATTAAACATATTCCACCTATGCAAGAGGCATCTTCACCCAGAAGAGGAGGAAGGATTGGAGGAGGTGTGCCTGATCAACACCTTGGTTGAAGAGCATTGTGACAAGAATTTAGAAGAAAGCTTGAATGAAAGCCTTGAAGTGCTTGAAGAAGGGTTACCTGAACCCTCTGATGTGCTAGCCATCATGTCTCCTTGGAGGAGACGGGAAGAGATCTTACCACTGTTCAATAAGGAGGACTCACAAGGAGCAGCTATGGAGGACCCTCCAAAGCTTGTTTTGAAGCCGCTTCCTGTTAATTTGAAGTATGCATATTTGGAGGAAGATGATAAATGTCCAATGGTGGTTTCTTCAACTCTCACTAGTGATCAAGAGGATAGTCTTTTGGGAGTCCTCAGAAAATGCAAGAAAGCCATTGGATGGCAAATTTATGATCTGAAAGGGATTAGCCCTTTGGTGTGCACCCACCATATCTATATGGAGGAAGATGCAAAACCAGTGAGGCAGCCCCAGAGGAGGTTGAATCCTCACATGCAAGAGGTGGTGAGGGGTGAAGTTCTGAAGCTACTTCAAGCAGGGATCATATATCCCATTTCAGATAGCTTGTGGGTGAGCCCTACCCAAGTAGTTCCAAAGAAATCTGGAATTACTGTGATCCAGAATGAGAAAGGGGAGGAAGTCTCTACACATCCTACCTCAAGATGGAGGGTGTGTATAGACTATGGGAGGTTGAATTCAGTGACTAGGAAGGACCATTTCCCATTGCCTTTCATGGACCAAGTCCTTGAGAGAGTCTCAGGACATCCTTACTACTATTTTCTGGATGGTTACTCGGGGTACTTCCAAATAGAGATTGATTTGGAAGATCAAGAAAAGACAACCTTCACTTGCCCCTTTGGTACTTTTGCGTATAAGAGAATGCCCTTTGGTTTATGTAATGCTCCTGCAACTTTCCAAAGATGCATGCTAAGCATCTTCAGTGATATGGTGGAACGCATCATGGAAGTCTTCATGGATGACATCACTGTATATGGAAGTTCTTATGAGGAGTGTTTGTTGCATTTAGAAGCTGTTCTCCACAGATGTATTGAGAAATACCTAGTGCTAAATTGGGAGAAGTGTCATTTTATGGTACAACAAGGAATTGTCTTAGGACATATAATCTCCAAGAATGGCATTGAGGTAGATAAGGCAAAGGTGGAGCTAATTGTTAAGTTGCCACCTCCCACAAATGTTAAAGGAATTAGGCAATTCCTAGGACATGCCGGGTTCTATAGGAGGTTCATTAAGGATTTCTCGAAAATCTCAAAGCCTCTTTGTGAACTCTTGGTAAAGGATGCCAAGTTTGTGTGGGATGAGAAGTGTCAGAAGAGTTTTGAGGAACTGAAGCAATTCCTCACAACTGCACCAATAGTGAGAGCCCCAAATTGGAAATTACCTTTTGAGGTAATGTGTGATGCAAGTGATCTTGCTATGGGGGCTGTTTTGGGGTAAAGAGAAGATGGAAAGCCCTATGTGATTTATTATACGAACAAAACTTTGAACGAGGCTCAAAGGAACTACACAACTACTGAGAAGGAGTTGTTGGCAGTAGTTTTTGCCTTGGATAAGTTTCGTGCCTATTTGGTAGGGTCCTCTATAGTGGTGTTCACTGACCATTCCGCTTTGAAGTACTTGCTAACCAAGTAAGATGCCAAGGCAAGATTGATAAGATGGATCCTTTTGCTCCAAGAATTCAATCTCCAAATCCGAGATAAAAAGGGAGTAGAAAATATGGTAGCTGACCACTTGTCAAGACTGGTGATAGCACATGACTCACATGGTCTACCTATCAATGATGACTTCCCTGAGGAGTCTCTCATGTCAATAGAGGTAGCTCCATGGTATTCTCACATTGCAAATTACTTGGTTACTGGAGAAGTTCCAAGTGAGTGGAGTGCCCAAGACAAGAGGCATTTCTTTACTAAGATCCATGCCTATTATTGGGAAGAGACTTTTCTCTTCAAATATTGTGCGGATCAAATCATAAGGAAATGTGTTCCCGAATAAGAGCAATCAGGAATTCTTTCCCATTGCCATGATAGTGCTTGTGGAGGTCATTTTGCCTCTCAGAAAACAGCTATGAAAGTGATCCAATCAGGTTTTTGGTGGCCCTCTCTTTTCAAGGATGCCCACTCTATGTGCAAGAGATGTGATCGGTGTCAAAGGCTTGGTAAGCTTACACGCCGAAATATGATGCCCTTGAACCCCATCTTGATAGTGGATGTGTTTGATGTTTGGGGGATAGACTTCATGGGACCATTTCCAATGTCATTTGGACATTCCTACATTTTGGTGGGAGTGGATTATGTCTCTAAGTGGGTAGAAGCAATCCCATGTAGGAGCAATGATCATAAGGTGGTTCTTAAATTCCTCAAGGACAACATCTTTACAAGATTTGGAGTGCCTAAGGCCATTATAAGTGATGGAGGAACCCACTTTTGCAATAAACCTTTTGAGACTCTTCTAGCCAAATATGGGGTTAAGCACAAGGTAGCTACACCTTATCACCCTCAAACGAGTGGCCAAGTTGAGTTAGCCAACCGGGAGATCAAGAATATATTGATAAAGGTGGTGAATGTGAATAGGAAGGATTGGTCTATTAAGCTCCTGGATTCCTTATGGGCTTATAGGACCGCTTACAAGACCATTCTTGGAATGTCTCCTTATCGCCTTGTTTATGGCAAAGCGTGTCATCTTCCAGTGGAGGTTGAATATAAAGCATGGTGAGCAATCAAGAAGCTTAACATGGATTTGACAAGAGCCGGATTGAAAAGATGTTTGGATTTGAATGAATTGGAGGAAATGAGGAATGATGCTTACCTCAATTCAAAAATTGCAAAGGAAAGGTTGAAAAAATGGCATGATCAGTTGGTAAATCAGAAGAATTTTGCCAAGGGGCAAAGAGTCTTGCTTTATGACTCTAAGCTTCATCTTTTTCCAGGAAAATTGAAATCAAGGTGGACGGGTCCTTTCATAATTCATGATGTGCAACCAAATGGAGTAGTGGAACTACTCAACTTCAATAGCACTCGAACTTTCAAAGTGAATGGGCATCGTCTCAAGCCCTATATCGAATCATTTTCCCGAGACAAGGAGGAATTCATCCTCCTTGATCCACCTCCAACATGAAAACACTTGGTTCATGGTTGAACTTAGTCTCCCCAAAGACTAAAAAGTTCATCCTCTTTTTGTTTTCTTTTAAGTTTATTTTAGTTTAATCTAGTGTTTTTCTTGTGTTTATGCATGTTTTGATATTTATTTCTGACTTTAATTTCATTCTAATGTGGTTTGAATTGTTTTTTTTTTTGTGATAACATGTAGGTAGGAAAGCTTGAAGAATGAAGTCATGTGAAAACAAGGGAAAACAGGGGAGAAAAGCCAAGACTCAGCAATTTTCGCACAACACTTTCCCTTGTGCAAAATTTTCGCACAACACATCCCTTGTGCGAATTTTCTTTTGTACCAATTTTAAAAAATGCATGCTCTCGGTCCCTTCCCAAAATCTCAGTGCGAATTTCACAGGAATGCGAACCTTGTGCGAATTCGTTTTTTTGTGCCAATTTTCAAAACCATGCTCTCTGTCATGAAGAACCACAGGAATGCAAAATTTTCGCACAACCCCCTCCCCTGTGCGAAATTCACATTTCCTCTTTAAAAGCCATGTTCTTCTCTTCAAATTCTAAACTTCTTCTTCATTTCTCTCATCACCTCTCTTCCGATATCCCATTTCCATCCTTAAGCTCCTCTCCTTCATCATCCCCCATCCTCAACACCACCATGGCAGCCCATCTCCATAGCTCCACTCCATAGCCGCGGCTTCACTATTCACCACAGTCCACACTTTCAATTTTCAGCTTTATCTCCTCCTTCCACCATAAAAAACACCTCCAATTCTTCACTCAACACTCTAAATCCATCCCTAAACCAATCCCAACCTTGCTTTTACCAAACCAAAGCCTCAAGCTAAGGATTCAAGCCACGGTTTCTTCTTAAGGAACCCATTGCCGTCGGCCATGGGAGCTTCAAATTCTCAATTCACCTCTTGAAAAGCTCCATTTTCCAAGCCTAGCCACCATGAAAAATCCTTTTCCTACCTAAGCCAGCATTTCCCACCCTCAAAAGCCAAAAATTTTCACCATTTGAACGAGCCTCAATTTTTCAAAAGGGCGGGTGAATAGTGCCTTGTGCAAAAAATTCGCACAACCCCCTCCCTTGTGCGAAATTTTCGCACAACACCCTCCCCTGTGCGAATTTTCCAGCTTCTCCATCCCTACCCTCCCTAATACCAAGCCTCTGAGCCTCATTTCGTCGCTTCCTCATGCCTAAGACCCGAGGAGGATATACCTCAGCTCCCCAGAGCAGTCAGAGAGTCGCCCCTATGCGGGCCCCACTAGATGCACCTCCACATTTACCTGATTCTGTCGCTCAGAGCAGATACCATACGAGGAGAGCAGCTACCACGCCTGTGGCCCCTACTCAGATTCCATCTCGGAGTCCTCCTACAAAGAAAGCCAAGACTTCAGAGCCAGGAGAGTCCTCTAGAGCACCTCGGGATTCACAGTCTTAGCCTCCTTCCGCCAGGCGCTCTAGAGCCAGCTCGTCCATTGAGGGTAACTCAGATTGCCGATCGAGAGCATTTCATGTCGAGGCATATTTTGATCACTCTATTTTCCGACAGCAGACTGAGTTGCGGGATTCATACCGCCTACTTGAGAGGTACCATCTTGTACCCTTTATGACTCCGCCCCAGTTCTTTTATCCTCGAGTAGCTTTAGACTTTTACTAGTCTATGACTACTCGTGGCGTCCCGGTACCAGCCTTGATTCTTTTTACCATTGATGGACGCCAGGGTATTTTGGGGGCTAGACAGATTGCCGATGCTTTCCATATCCCTTATGCACCAGCAAATCCCGCTGCATTTAGACGTTGGGCCCTACTTTCTGAGTGGGACATGGTTCGTATCCTATCTCGAGGGACATCTTCCCAGAGGACCATTTTGAGGAGGGAGCTTCCCCCAGGGATGCTCCTAGTTGATGTGGTGCTTCGCGCCAATCTTTTTCCTCTTCAGCATAGAGTGTAGAGGCGAGGGGCCATTCTAGAGGCATTATTCCGTATCTCTGAGGGCTACTACTTTGGCCTCCATCATTTGATTATGGCCGCTCTCCTCCATTTCGAGGAGAAGGTGCATACGCGGCGTCTTGCAAGGGCAGACACCATTCATTTACTTTTCCCTCGGCTGTTATGCCATGTTTTGGCGCATATGGGTTTTCCTGCAAACCCTCATTCTGAGCCCCGCCGCCATTGTCGAGAGAGCTTCTCTCTTGACCACTGGAATTAGGTATGGCTCCATCAGCATTCCCCAAACCTTCCCGAGCCAAGGGAAGTCCCTCCTGCTCCGTCCACTTCAGCTTCTTCGGCGCCTGTACCAGAGGCAGCATCATCTGATGCCCCACCTGCTGTTCCTCCTACCTCAGAGCCGCCCATTACTATCCCTGGTGCAGAGTATCGTGCCTTGCTCGCTTCTTTCCAGACTCTGACCACTACTCAAACGACTATTATGGAGTGGATGGACCACTTCCAGCTTCAGCAGGACCAGCAGACTCTCATTCTCGGGAGATTCAGCAGCACCTCGGTCTTTTGCCATCAGCTCCACCTGTAGCGGTGCCTTCCATAGTTGCAGTGGCGGACCCCTCCTCTCCACCAGAGGAGCCTACTACTTGTTCATACGATCACTCCTCTCCCTTTTTGTATCTATATTCTATGTTTTTGGATATCTTATATATTTTGGACCACTTTTATACTGGGATTGGATGTATTTCATGTTTATCTTGTATATTGTACTCTCTCAGTTTATATAGACATCTTCCTTTTTGTGCATTTTAGCTATTCCTTTTTATTTCCTCTACTCATCACTCTTATGATTTCTTTTTCTTATGCAACATGTGGTTTCTCCTGTTCATTCAGAGTCCCTTACTATTAGGAGGTATCACTTCCTCCCTTTTATTATCTCTTGCTTTTGGAACATTGGGGACAATGTTCATCCTAGTTGGGGGGAGAATTGAGGAAGTAATTTGTTGAATTTTTGGTTAAGTTATTTTGCTAACAAATTTTTTGCAAACTCTCTTTGTTTCTCAAAGATAAATTCTCAACAGTGAATGGGAGAAATTAAATTCTTATCTTATTGCCATAGTCTCAGAGTTTGTATTATGCTTATTAAAGTTGATAAATTGTTGAAGCTCCTTTTGATTTCAATCTTAAGTCTTCCACTCTAATCTTTTCACACACTGAACACATTAGACTCCAGTTATAAGATGGAAAACTTTCTCACCCCCTAAACTTAGGAAATTTTCGACTTGGTGCCATTGACCTCATTCTATTAGTGTTGGGACACCTTACAGAAGGCCAATGTGTCTTATGAAAATAATTTTTGCTTCACTTCCTTTGAAACCCGAGCAAGGTCCGAGGGGTATATGGTGAAAATCTTTAAAGCCTGGTGTCCTAAGCCTTTACTGGTTGGGAGTCACCGACCTCACTGCTCGTTACATGGGTGGATGGGTGGAGTATATATATATATATATATATATATACATATATAAATAAATAAAAAATAAAAAAGAAAGAAAATGAGGTGCGTTCTTAGCCTTTTATATATGAGTTAATGTTGCTAAAGTTAGAGAAAAACCTTAGTTGGGGGGATAATATAGTTTGACATGCTATAATTGGAAACTAAGCACCTTAACACTTAGATTTTTGTGGAAGATTAAGAGTTGGTCCTTTGGGAGTGGAAATTATTTTGATACTCAAATTTGCATAATGCCCACTCTTTGTATGTTGTGATAGGTAAGTTATTTGATGACTCTTGTTGATGATTGAGTTTTATATCCTTGACTTGCCATGTGAGAGTTTGATCCAATCGTGCCACTTGATTATTTTTTGAAGTGATCAGCATGATTTTGTAAATTATTATATTATCTATTTTTCTTTCTTTTTCTCTCCTTCATTGCTCAGGGACTAGCAATGTGTTAGTTGGGGGGAGTGATTACTACCCAAAAAGTGCTATTTTACACCTTTAAGTCATTATGTTTTAAGCACTTTTGTGTAGTAATTCTCCATCTTTATTCCAATTGGCATGTTAAGGACCTAGCAATGACTTCTAATCATATTTGTGGCTAGTTTTAGTGTTTTGACAGCTTTTTGGATCATTAAGACAAGCCAAGTAAAGGAGAGAAGCAAAGAGGAAAAACAAACAAAGTGAAGAAAATAGAGGACAGCAGTTGTAGTCTTCTTTTGCACTTTTGGAGCACTTCCCGAAGTCCATTTTTTACATGCTATATACCATTTCAAAGCTCAGGAAGTCAAGAATCCAACGCTTCAAACTGTGTACAATTTGAAGCTGAAATAAGGAAGATATGGCCTTTGGAAGACAACTGCTCCAGGCTTGTGTGAAATTCGCACAACACCTTGAAATTCGCACAACACCTCTAGGTTGTGCGAAATTCGCACAACACCTTTCAAATTCGCACAGCCCATGCGTGGTGCGAATTTTCCTCTGTTTTTGCCGACTCCACTTTAGATCTTTTCTTATGTATTTTTTGATGTAAATTCCTTTCTTATCCTTGTAACAAGCCAATCACAAGCTTGGCTTTTGTAAAGACTATAAGAGGGGTGGAAATCATCTCTCGCCATTTATGTTATGTTTTACACTTAGTGAAAAATAGAGCTCTCTCGTTTTCCTTTTCTCTTTACTATTTTCTTTTTCTTGGAAGCCAAACAACCTCTGAGGATGTTTTCCCAGAGGATGAGAGGCTAAACTTTTGGTTTCTTGGAGTGAAGGAAGCTAGGTGAAAAGTCCAGATGCAAAGGTGGAAAACTCTCGTGCATTAAATACAGGTAGTTGGAGTTCATAAATGACTTTTAAATCTAAAGTTTTTCTTTAAATCCCTTAGAATCACTTTGAATGGCCAATACATGGTAAGCTTCAGGTCTCTGTGGATGCTTATTGCTAGATCCATATCAGTCCATTAGTTATCATGTATGAGCCATTGGAAAGTGGTTCAAGGTGAAGACCCATAGTGTCTAAAGCCATTAATGGACCTTGACTACCATTTCTATTGACTTTTTATGGATTAAATCTTCATTGTTAAACCTATACCGGTTCGGGAAATAACTATAGGTTAAATCCCCAATGCGAGGAGAAAAATCCGGAATTTTCCACTTTGCATTCTGAACTTGATCCTAGCAACCCTTAGCTCTGGGAGACTTTCTTTCTTCCATTTTTAATTAGTTTATGTTAATTTAGTTTCAAACACTTTCAAAACAAATTTTATTTTCTTTTAAACTTTAAGTTTTTGATAAAGGAAATCATTAAATTCAATTTCTAATCTTGAGTATATCACTGGTAGAATGAAAACCCATCCCAGAGTTCGACCCTAGAGCCACTATACTATAGTAGCTTTGCTACGCTAGTATGAGGTCATAGGTTTTATAAATGTTTTTGATTCAATGACCCGACTGGATTTACACGGAATCAGTGGGCCTTATGTTATTCGAGAGTTAACTCCAAAAAGGGCTACATGGTTGACCGACTTACATGGAAACCGATTTTTAGAGCCTACCAATGTGGATTAGCTAAAGAAGTATTACATTTGAGATTATGGTCACAAGATGGGTGGCCATCATTTCGGTTAGCAATACACCATACCACCTTTATTGATATATTAGATCGTTGCTAGCCCATTGAACCTCATATGATATATTGTAGCCTTGTCTTTTCTATAGCCCTGCTTATCATTTCTACACTCGAGTTGGAGCCCTTTGATGTATAGTTACGCTTTTCTAGGAAAGTCTCATGAGCTTTGAACTCATAGGCTTATCTTTCTTATCTTTGCTATTATCACCTCACCACCCCGTCTGTTACATCCCATTATTTTCACATTTTCGTCTCAATCCTAGCTTTTATCATCAGTTGCTACATGTCATATTTTCTTCAATTGGAATGATGACTCTTCACATATTGATGCATGTAGGGTAGTCATACCACTCCCTTCATTCCATCATTTGACATTGATTCGAAGATTTTAACTTGAGAGGTTGTCTCATGGGATAAGGTTTCATGTGTTCATCACTGATTTGAGAGAGTTTATTCATTCCTTGTAGTTTCTTATTGGAGTATGACTTATTGATGACCAAGGTATGTGCATAAAAAAAAAAAAAATCAACAAGAAAAAAACACACGCAGTGATATGTTTGTACTTGATATCCTACTCCATTGAGCATGTGTTGTTATTTAAGGTTTTATTGGGTTTATCATTAAGGGTTTGTGCGAGTTTTCCTTGAGAACTTTTCACTCCTTGAGTCACTTTCATTATGCAGTTGGAAGGACGAGAGTTTTTCATGAGATTTTTTAGTTTTGCGAGATCCTTTGTTTCTTAGATCAAAGTTGTTGTACTTTATACTTATGAGAGTTGAGTAACCTTTCACTAAGATCTCTAAATCAGTGTCTTCTCTACTACTCCATCATGGGTGATACGATTGTACTGATATGAGTTGCTCATCATTCCTTTTTACTTTCTCACTACCTTCATTTGATTTCCTATCATTTCTTTCTTACTATTTATTTCCCTTTTTGTCCCATTCCGACACCTATACACCTTCCCTATTCAACACCTTTCTTCATGATCTACCGATGGCTTGACCACTTCTCCTCATTTCTCATTTCACCATCGACATTCCCATGGACTCCTCTTAAGTTCACTTGCTCATGAGATTTTTCTATACATTACACTATAAGTAAGGGTATGGATTTGATCATTGGGTATTTGAGCCTAGTTTCCCTTCATTTCTTTCACCCTATCACCCTGGCCTACGTTACGTCCTATGTCTTAAGACCACCTTGAGGCCATGAGATGAGACGTTATCTTTGACAGTTTTCGCTTGGACGGACTTTTGTAGATTGGTTGAAGTATAGTCGTTACTATGTTTTCACTTATAGGAAATACTTTTGGAAGCATTTGGTTTCTCTCTCTTGCTTGGCATATCGATGTTTAATAGATTTTTGAGTTTGGAGATAGTCCATTGATGATATTGGATTCATCATTTTGTTATGCAACAGATATCCACACTAAGGCATATTTCCCCTTTACTCTGAGATCCTTAGTCATGGTTGGTTTGTGTGGCTATCCTTGATCTTGATTATTGAGATGTTTGATTGATGTCAAAAAATGATTGATTGACGTTGACAGATGTTTGGTTGGCGATGTCATATTCTTTGTTGTGTACCATATATCCACACTGGGGCATATTCTCTCTCTCATCGATGAGGTTTGATTAGATAGTAGTACGAGGATGGATGATAGGTGTTGGTTATTTACCTCATGACTTTGACATTAAATCTTGTATTGGGGTATATTTCCCCATCTTCTTTAATTTTTCTTGGGATTGAGGTGATTGCCAACTTGATTTTAGATTGAGCATTAGTCTGGGACTTCCAATGATTTATGATATCAAGACCTTCCTACATGGTCTTGTTCAGATGGAGACGGATCCACACTGGACCTTCCTACATAGTCATTTCTTTTCCATTTAGAGCTCTAAGCTCATGACCCAAAGTCATTTTTTTTTCTCATTTATGACCTAAAGTCATTTCTTTTCCATTTAGAGCCCTGAGCTCACGACCTAAAGTCATTTTTCTTATTTATGACCTAGAGTCATTTTTTCCATTTAGAGCCTAGAGCTCATGACCCAGAGTCATTTTTCTCATTTAGGACCCAAAGTTGTTTTTCTCATTTATGACCTAGAGTAATTTCTTTTCCATTTAGAGCTCTAAGCTCATGACCCAAAGTTGTTTTTCTCATTTATGACCCAGAGTCATTTTTTTTTCCATTTAGAGCCTTGAGCTCACGACCCAGAGTCGTTTTTCTCACTTATAACCAAGAGTCATTTTTTCCATTTAGAGCCCTAAGCTCACGACCCAAAGTCGTTTTTCTCATTTATGACCCATAGTTATCTCTTTTCCATTTAGAGCCCTGAGCTTATGACTCAAAGTCATTTTTTTTTCTCACTTATGACTCAGAGTCATTTCTTTTCCATTTAGAGCCTTGGGCTCACAACCTAGAGTCATTTTTCTCATTTATGACCCAGAGTCATTTCTTTTTCATTTAGAGCACTGAGCTCATGATCCAAAGTTATTTTTCTTATTTATGACCCAGAGTCATTTTTTCCATTTAGAGCCCGGAGCTCATGACCTAGAGTCATTTCTTTTCCATTTAGAGCCCCGAGCTCACGACTTAAAGTCGTTTTTCTCACTTATGAGCCAGAGTCATTTTTTTTTCATTTAGATCCCTGAGCGCATGACGTAGAGTCTTTTTTCTCATTTATGACCTAGAGTCATTTTTCTCATTTATAACCCAGAGTCATTCTTTTCCATTTAAAGCCCTGAGCTCACGACCCAGAGTCGTTTTTCTTACTTATAACCCAGAGTCATTTTTCTCATTTACGACCTAGAGTCATTTCTTTTCCATTTCTTTTCCATTTAAAGCCTTAAGCTCATGACCTAGAGTCATTTCTTTTCCATTTAGAGCCCCGAGCTTACAACCCAGAGTCATTTTTCTTATTTATGACCTAGAGTCATTTTCTCCATTTAGAGCCTAGAGCTCACGACCCAGAGTCATTTTTCTTATTTATGAACCAAAGTCATTTCTTTTCCATTTAGAGCCCCGAGTTCATGACCTAGAGTCTTTTTGTTTTTTTGTTTTTATTTCATTTATGACCGAGAGTCATTTCTTTTCCATTTAGAGCCTTGAGCTTACAACCTAGAGTCATTTTTCTTATTTATGACCTAGAGTCATTTCTTTTCCATTTAGATCCTTGAGCTCAAGACCTAGAGTCTTTTTTCTTATTTATGACCAAGAGTCATTTCTTTTCCATTTAGAGCCCTAAGCTCACAACTTAGAGTCATTTTTCTTATTTATGACCCAAAGTCATTTTTTCCATTTAGAGCTTGGAGCTCATGACCCAGAATCATTTTTCTCATTTATGACCTAGAGTAATTTCTTTTCCTTTTAGAGCCATGAACTCATGACCCAGAGTTGTTTTTCTCATTTATGAGTCGGAGTCATTTTTTTTTTCCATTTAGAGTCCTGAGCTTACGACCTAGAGTCGTTTTTCTCATTTATGACCCAGAGTCATTTTTTTTCCATTTAGAGCCCTGAGCTCACGACCTAGAGTCGTTTTTCTCATTTATGACATAGAGTCATTTCTTTTCCTTTTAAAGCACTAAGCTCACGACCCATAGTCATTTTTCTTACTTATGACCAAGAGTCATTTTTTCCATTTAAAGCTCGGTGTTCACGACCCAGAGTTATTTTTTCTCATTTATGACCTAGAGTCATTTCTTTTCCATTTAGAGCCCTAAGCTCACGACCCAAAGTCGTTTTTCTCATTTGTGACCCATAGTCATTTCTTTTCCATTTAGAGCCCTGAGCTCATGGCCTAGAGTCGTTTTTCTCATTTATGACCCAGAGTCATTGTTTTTCCATTTAGAGCCCTGAGCTCATGACTGATAACCCGACTCTTGGTAGCTTGGCATGTAAGGGTATCAACAAAATTTATACCTAAGGTCCTTACAATAAAGTAGCAAAACTACTATAGCATAGTGGCTCTAGGATCGAACACTGGGAAGGGTTTTTACTTTAACTGGTGAAGTTCGGAGGATGGAGTGAACTTTTCTTAATAAAAATTAGGTTAAGATGAAAACATAAAAAGATGAAGGTGCTGTAAACTAAACTAACATGAAAATAGGTTCAAAGATGGAAAAAGAAGTTTCTCAAAGCTTTGGATAGCCATGCTTAACTCACTGTGTAAAAATGGAGATTTTGGGACTTTTCACCTCGAGTTGGGGAAGCAACTAAGGTGATGCTTACTTCCCGAACCGGTATGAGTTTAACAACTGAGTTTTAGTCCTTGAAAACTTACAAAAAGGGTAGCTGAACCTCATAACTGTTCTTTTATTGGTATAGGTCATCTCCTCGACTTGCAATATAATGGCTCGTAGGAGATAACTAATGAACGTTAGTGGATCTAACAATAAGAATCCACTGAGACCAAAAGGTTATCATGTATTGGCCATTCAAAGCAAGTCAGAGGGATTAAAAGCTTTACTTTGAATGAAAACATTTATGATGCTCAGCTACTTACATTTATGGCTTGGAAATCTCCATCCCGACACAGGAGCTTCACATGGCATCCATTACTTCAAGAAACTAAAAGGTTTTAGCCTCTCATCCTTGGGGATTTCATCCTCCAAGGATGTTTGGCTACTAAGAAAATGAGAAAGAAAAGAGAAAAGAAGCGTATGAACAAAAGTGCTCTTATAACTTATAAAGTTACAGGTTACAAGATGATCGTGTCTGAGGCTCTTCACCTCTATTTAAAGACAATAAAAAGCTAAATTACAAGAGCTATTACAAAAGCAACCTTTTCATTGGTTGATTACAAGGGTAAAATAGGTATTTACAAAGCTAAAAGTCAAGCAAAATATCTTGGAGAACCGGCAGTGGAATATCATCAACAGCGTCTCAAAACAGGGGATTTCAAAGGCATTTCGCAAGGGGGAAGATGAAAGGTCCAAATTTCGCAAGATGAAAAGCCACCTTGCGAAATTTCGCAAGGTGGTTTCTTCATGGTGCGAAATGGCCAAATTTTGCACCATGAGGAAAATCCCCTTGCGAAATTTTGGCAAGGTGAAATTCACCTTGCGAAATTGGTCATTTGACAAGTGAATTGCCTCTCCTTGCGAAATGGTGTTCCCATTGCTTGTGCTCGTGTTTCCACTTGAAATTCAAGCCTGTAAATGTCCAAAATCCTTGCTTAACTCGCCCAAGTAGCTCCTCCATCAATTGGCATGCTTGAATTGGTTCATAAGCTGATGAAAAACATGTAAACTTGCCACTAAAAATGGTTAGAACTAATTACTAAGGAGCTTAATGAATTAATTAGGTTAAATGAATATGATTACTACTCAAAGGTGCTTAAAACCCTTATAATTAGGTCTACAAAATAGCACTTTTCGGTAGTAATCAATGACCCAGAGTTGTTTCTCATTTATGACCCAGAGTCATTTTTTTTTTCATTTAAAGCCTTAAGCTCATGACCCTGAGTCATTTTTCTCATTTATAACCCAAAGTCATTTCTTTTCCATTTAAAGCTTTGAGCTCACGACCTAAAGTCATTTTTCTCATTCATGACCCAAAGTCATTCTTTCTATGTAGAATTTTGAGTTCACGACCCATAGCCGATCATTTCACATATGACCCAAAGTCGTTCTTTCAACATAGAGCCTTGAGCTCATGACATTGTGTTGTTCCATTTTTTTTTTATCGCAACCACGTGTTCCGAGCTTACTCTCATCATGTTGTGGGATGAAATCTTTGGTCATTTTCTTTTAGTTCTTCGGTATAGTTCACTTCATTCCACTCATTATTTGTATTTTACTCACATTCCCTACATTCGTGATCTCTACCGAAGAGGGGCATATTTGTAGACCCTCCATTTTGTCCTCCTAGCACATGTCCTATTAGGTATATGTTCGGTACTTTACAGTAATTCCCTGATAGCCCATTACAACTCATTTAGTCTATCTTTTCTAAGCTACCTTGGGGACTTTGGTGTAGGGATTTATCTAACCCCATTGTGACTCTTGGCAGCCCTAATTTAGACTTAGGTTTACTTAGGCACCTTAGGCCCATTTAGATGCACTTGGCCCATTAGGCATCGCCTTAGGCTCACTTAGGCACTTTAGGCCCACTTAGGTACCATAGACTTACTTAGGCACCCTAAGCCCACTTATGCACCCTAGGCCCACTTACGCACCCTAGGCCTACTTACGCACCTTAGGCCCACTTACGCACCTTAAGCCCACTTAGGCACTATAGGCCCACTTAGGAACCATAGACCCACTTAGGCACCCTAGTGTCATAGACTTAGTATTTTCCTAAGCTCGTGAAGTACTTAGACAAGTCGAGATGCTTGATCTTGCTAAGTTAGCCTTACTCCCCAATGCTTAGCTTGTTAGGCTAAGACGCTCATGACTCGGAAGTTTTGGAAGGTGTAGTAGGCGACTCTTAAACAATGGAAGCTTTATTGCTTTCAAAGGAAGCTATACAATGATTGAAAGCTCACTTGCCTTGTTGGTTAGGTTCTTGGGTGGTCTTGGGATGGTGCCTTGGCCAAATGAGGCTCCACTTATTTATAAGCACCAATAGAACTCTTCGGAACCTTGGAGGGTATCTTACAAATCAAGAAGATTCTATAATACCCTACACAATTTTATGTACAAACCTATCTACAAGAATAATCAAGAGATTCCTGGAATTCTCTAGAAAGCCCTAGACTCCTCTCATGCCTTCCACCATAGTGTAGAGATGTATGAACATCTCTAGGCATCTCTAGAACTTTCCACACTCTTCCCACCAATGGCTTAGTGTAGATGGCTCCAAGAGTCTCCAGAAGCTTCCTGAGCTCTAGATAAACCCAGGGGGAGGCTCATTTGAAGCATCATGTGACACTAGGCCTATTTAGGCACCTTAGGCCCACTTGGGCACCCTAGGACCATTTAGATACACTTAGATTTGTTTTCTTGTTTTCCTTTATTTATTTATGTTATTGATTGATTTTAGGATTAAGTGAGTTTTGATTTATTTTATATTATTTCATTATTATTATTATTTGTATTTTGTTTATTTATTTTATTTTATGATTGCATAAAAGGAATTTTTTTATTTTAGGTAGTTTGAGTTTGACACTTCGATTATTAGTATTTTTTGCATTAGTTTAATTTTTTTTTTTTATAAAATAAGTCTAATATTTATTTATTTATGTATTATACCTTTTATTTGTGTATTGATATTTTCTTATTTGGGATTTAATGACTTCTTGAAATTTTAGTGAAATGAATGTTGACTTTGAATGACAGGAATGGTTTCAACTTCATGGATTCTTGCTTTCTTTTTTTTGATTTTTCTATTTTTATTTTTTATTTTTTTTATTTGGCATGAGGAAACTTGGGGAAAGTGGAGCTGGAAGACGTCCTTAAGGATGGGGAATATCTTTGGGAAGGTGAGTTGGCAACACGTGGATGTTTGCTGGTTCTCTCTCGGGCTAGTGAGTAGTTTTTTCCATGTAGGTGGAGCCAAGGGAAGGTGCAAAAGATGCTCATGGAAAATGACCACACCGATTTTGGAAGGGTGGATTCAGGGCATGGAAGAAAGATATAAATGGTGGATGAATAAGGATGGTTTCTGGAAAAGATATAGAGAAGGATAAGAATTTTTTTTAAAAGGAAAGAGGAAGACACATAGGCTGGTAGATGAATGAGGATGGTTTCTAGGGAAGATACAAAGAAGGATCATAATTATTTTTTGGGAAATGAATGAATGACAATAGGAGGACAACAATCTCCAGAGGAGCGTGAGGATTTAAAAAGAAAAGAAGGTGCAGCTGCACCATTCTATGGTAAGGAGAGGAGATCTCTATAGGAGCAGACACCATTCTAGGGCGTGCAAAAGGTGTAGGCGCACCATTGAAAGGTAAGAAAAAGGTGTAGTCGCACCATTAAGGGTGATCTCTAGGGAAGCGGGCACCATTCTAGAGTGTGAGAAAGGTGCAGCTGCACCATTGAGAAAGAAAAGGAGAGACAGTCGGGCTAGTGATTGGTTCTTCCCATGTTGGTGGAGTCAAGGAGAGGGGAGGATATCGAAATGAAACGGAGAACTGTTGGAAGGGCTTTTGAGGATGAGAGTTTTGGTTTCTTTCAATAGAGGGGGTGAACGATCAACATTGCCACAACTTGAAGGGGGAAGATCCAACATTCTGGAGTAGGAAGGATGATCATCTGATTGCACCATTCTCCAAGCAAGGGAGAAGAATCCTCTCCGTCTTTCATTTCCAGTATCAGAGGAGACGCCATCTCCATCTGGAAAAAAAACTTACCAGCAACACCGTATCACACTCTCATCTCCACCACTCCACTGTACCTTCATAGTCGTCTCTATGACCACCACTAGCCATCCATGACACCACCCATCGACATCAATGACTGCCAATGCTGAAAATCTCACGCCGCTCATTACTGCTGCTCACTTGTAGCAACCCACCTGCTGCTAGTTTGCACAAAGAGTTGTTGTTGATCTACACTACAACCTGTAGCTGCATGACCCCCATAAACTGTATCCACCATCAGTCCATGCATCAAGTCTTCATCCCCACGACCGCCACATTGAGGAGAAACCAGTCCATGAATCAATAGAGCCTCCATGGGTGGCACTTCTAGGCACCATCTCCATCTCTGGAAAGAGAACACACCACTCCTTTGAAGAAAGATTCAACACGCATCTCCACGCAAAGGAGATTCACCCACACGACTGCCACTTTGGGAAGCATATAGTCCACACACTTATCCAGTTGGGTAAGCCGATTCTTCCCTTATATTTTATTAATAAGTCAATACAATTAATACAATGTGTTTAAGATCCTCTTTGAATTTACTGTAGTACATTTGTAAGTCATCATTAAATTTGAGTTATATCTATTTATTTATGTGTTATCTATTTATCCATTTGTTAATAAGATTGATTCTATAGGTTAAAGATTTAGTTTTAAAATTTGTTTTGGTTAGTTTTAAATTTAACTTTAGGTTTAGGTGCTCTTATAAAATTTTAGTTCGTGAAAATAATTGATCATATGTGTTAAGGATTTGATTTTAGATTTGCCTTAATTGGTGTCTAATTCATTTTAAGCTTAGATTTCATTTTAGTAATATAAGTTTATTTAGAAAATTGATTCCATGAATTCAGATTTTGTTTTTAGTTTTCTTTCATTTAATTTGATTCATTTTAATTATTTTATGTGTTTTTACAATTTTAGGTCATTAATAAAATCAATTCTATATTTGAAGGTGCATGCCTTTAGTTTACTATGATTTAGTTTCACACATTTATTCAGTTTAGGTATTTTCTATAATATCAGTTCATTAATAAAATTAATTCTATGTTTGAAAATTATTGTTTGCCATGATTTAACTTGGTTCATTTTAATCAGTTTAAATGCGTTTTTGTGTTTAATTGATCACGTGCTAATTTTTTATTGTTATTCTTAATTGATGTATTTCTTGAATATTAGTCCTTAATTCTTTGTGGGTATCTCGTTAGCCTATTTGATCTAAGTTTGAATAGTTTTTTGCTTTGGTAGTCTCTGGTAAAATTTACTTTTTGGAGGCCATTAGAAGATAGTGAAGATTGGCCTCCATTCTCACCACTTTAGTTTGCTTGGTTGTCAACAATTTTACTTTGTGATTTCATTTTCTTTTGTTTTGCTTGGTATTCTATTTCTTATGTTTTGTTGTTTTCAAATTAATTTCTTTTATTTTAAAATAAAAAATAATTTTCTCAAAAGATCCATTTGAAAATCTATTTAAAAAAAAATTCATTTAGAGTCCTTAGAATCAAAATCTCATTTTCTTAAATAACATGCGACCATGTCTTGATCGGTTTTCATATTTCTCAGTTTTCAATAAAAGCTATGGTTTTGAGTAAGACGTGAATCCAAGCTTGTGGTCCCAAATAAATGGGATAATTCTAAGCTTGATTTGTGTATATGAATTGGGGCATTGGTGAAACCCCTACATAATAAATTTTTTTTTTCGAAACTCATCTTTGCTGCCATCTTTGCTACTTGTTGAAATCATATCTATCTCTTTTTTAGGAATTATATACAAGATGTATGTGATAATTGACTATTTCGTACACTTTGATCATTTTTGCTATGCTAATTAGATAACAAGCTGTAGACCTTCAATTTTGTCCCTTTAGCACATGTCTTCAAAATTCATTTTCAGTGCTCCACGGTAGTTCCTGGTGGCCCATTACTACTCATACGACTTACCTTTCTTGAGCCACCTCGGAGACTCTGGTTAAGGGATTGCCTAACTCCTTTACCGTGACCCTTGGCAGTTTTGATTTAGACTTAAGCTTTCCATTCCTTTTTAGGATAGTTCTTAGGCATGTTTAGGCCACTTAGACAATATCTCGATCACTTTAGGACACTTAGATTCACCTTGACCCGCTTAAACCCACCTAGGCACCTTTTAGCCTACACATATGTCACTTGGGTCACTTAGACACCTTTTTTCAGAATAGGTCCACTTAGACATTTCGTTGAGGCTCAACATTTTATTATTATTTTTATTTTTTTATATAATATTATTATTATTATGGCATGTATGTGATAATTACATTTATTTTAGCTATTCATTTTTACTTTTACTTTTTATTATTTATTTATTCATGTATTTAATTGTCTTTATTTTTATTTTATTTATTTATTTACTTAATAAAAAAATTGCTTGAATTGTTTATACTTTAAATATGCATGTGACCTCATTATTGAACGAGAAATGATATTATCTAATCTCTCCTTATTCCCTTGTTTTTTCTTTGAAATCATATTCTATTTTATTATTAATTTCATTAGTTTCTTAAATTTTCTTTTATTTATTTATTTATTTATTTTTGATACTCTTATTCTATGCTATTTTGCATGGGGAGAGGAATTTTAAAGAAAAAGATGAAGCTGATGCAACTGTCACGTGAGGAAGGCATGGGAGGTCAGGCATTTTTGGAGGCTCCCTGGAAGTCTCTAGAGAGGATGATCCTTCGTGATGAACACGTGAACATGGAAGCATGCACACCACGTTTGACCATAGAGTGACAGCTGGATATTCCTCCTAGGGAGCTGGGTACTTCAAGACTCGGCTATGGGAAATGCAGGAAGCATGGGGCATCATCAGCTGAGAGAAGACAAACTTTCTTTATAGTAGTCCTCTACATGTCTACACTTCATCGCGACCAATGGCACACCGGCTGAGGAGGCACATCAAGAACGCATCCACTGGCAGTGCCGCCTCTGTACCCGGACTTCTTCTTTGATAACAACACCGACGCTGCCCCGCATGGAACCTTCATGTCTGATCCAGGTTCAGAAGGCGTCGGTATTGATTTCTCCTCCGCCCTCAGCCAAAACGATCAGTCTCCGTCTTTCCGCGTCTTTGATCTCCGATCCTTCCTATCTCCCTCCGGCGACGATGAATCCAACCAGTCTAGGTCGTTTGATAGCCTGCTCGTCGACGTTCACGACACCGTCAAGGCGAAATCGGCCATTGACTGCAACTGGAAGAGCTCACGTCCCAATGTCCTCATTTCTCACGAATCGAGCGAAAATGAGATCTGCGTTCTCCACGTTGGCTTCATTCATTGATTTTTGTTGATTCTTGTGATGAAGATGCTTGGTTCTTTATGGCGGTGCCTCCGATCTTAGCTTCTTGGATTCTAGAGAACAAAGAGGAAATAAGGGATTTTTTTCGTTCTTCATCAAAGGAATGGATTTGGGCAGTCTTGAGTCCGCATCCATTGTTCCTTCTTGCGTGTTTCCCGTCCATAGTTAATGGCTGAACAATTCTTGAATTTCCAGTTACGTATTCATGGGTCCTTGGCATTATGTTCATTTCTGTTGGTAATGGTCGTTTGCGGAGGACGACTTCATTCATGGGGACAGTTTGGGACAGTTCTAGATTGGGATTGAGGAGACTTTCTGGGCTTATTCTCATGAGATGGGCAGCTAGGGATGGAACGACTCAACTTCTTGGTTTATGGCTCTTTGGTGAAATTGAAGATCAATATTCATTTTTTCAAATTGTTTATGAGGCTGAAATTGATGCCATTCTCTGTCATGTTGCCACGGATCCGGGGATTCGAGAAGGAGACTTATGGGTTTCTATGTACATGGTTTCTTTGAAATATAATGGCTGTCCAAAAACACTACTATAGGAATGTGAAGAAGACACGGTCTGCGTGTATGCACTTTCCTTATCCATGTGCATTAAAAAAAAGGAAAGGAAATAGAATATTCAATAGAAGGAAGGTGCTGCCACATAAAAAATGCAAGAGAGATTATTTTCTGGAGGTGGAGAGATCCACAGGAGGAGAGATATTTATTTTGGCCGAAACAGAGAGAGGCAGGCGGGGCAAGCGGAGGATATTCTGGAGAGGACAGAGAGAATAGAGTTTTTTTTTTCTGGGAGCATAGAGATCCACACGGAGAGGGGAGCCACCTTAACGCATCAAAGGCAGATTTTTTTATAATACAGGTGAGTTTTTTTTTTTTTTTTGAAATAGTTTTGATTATTTTTGTTCGTAATTAATAGGTCCATGCTAATTTTGTTTTAATCCATATGATAGTTAAAATTTTTTTGTGAGTTTAATTTAATTAGTTTTGTCTTAATTTACTCCTTAGTTTAGTTTTGCTATTGATTTTGATTTCTTAGTTTAATTAATTAATCTTTTTAGGTACAATTTAGGTTTTGATTTGGTTTATTAATTTATTCTATTCATAATCTTAATTCAATTGTTTGATTAAACCTTTAGAAAGATTGCATATTGTTTTTCCGATTTCGATTATTTTGATTTGATCCCTATTTAATTTTGATTGATTGCTTCGGATTGAAATGGTTTGAATTTTATTCATTCAGTTATTCATGTACTTACTACTCTTTTAATTACTTGTTATTCATTCATTTATTCGTTGATAAAATTGATTTCATGCTAGAAAGTTCATTTTTTTAGTTTACTCTAATTTAGTTTGATTCATCTATTTAGTTCAAGTACATTTATAATTTTAATTCATTGAAAAATTGATTCTATATTCGAAAGTTTGCGTTTTTAGGTTGCTTTAATTTAATTTGATTCATTATATTTAGTTTAGATATTTGTTATAGTTTAGTTCATTAATAAAATTGATTTCATGTTAGAAAGTTCATTTTTTTTTTTAGTTTACTCTAATTTAGTTTGATTCATCTATTTAGTTCAAGTACATTTATAATTTTAATTCATTGAAAAAAATTGATTCTATGTTCGAAAGTTTGCGTTTTTAGGTTGCTTTAATTTAATTTGATTCATTATATTTAGTTTAGATATTTGTTATAGTTTAGTTCATTAATAAAATTGATTTCATGTTAGAAAGTTCATTTTTTTTTTTTTTTAGTTTACTCTAATTTAGTTTGATTCATCTATTTAGTTCAAGTACATTTATAATTTTAATTCATTGAAAAAAATTGATTCTATGTTCGAAAGTTTGCGTTTTTAGGTTGCTTTAATTTAATTTGATTCATTATATTTAGTTTAGATATTTGTTATAGTTTAGTTCATTAATAAAATTGATTTCACGTTAGAAAGTTCATTTTTTTTAGTTTACTCTGATTTAGTTTGATTCATCTATTTAGTTCAAGTACTTTTATAGTTTTAATTCATTGAAAAAATTGATTCTATGTTTGAAAGTTTGCGTTTTTAGGTTGCTTTAATTTAATTTGATTCGTTATATTTAGTTTAGATATTTGTTATAGTTTAGTTCATTAATGAAATTGATCCCATGTTTGGAAGTTCATTTTTTTAGTATTCTTTGATTTAATTTGGTTCATTTTAATTAGTTTATGTGTTTTTATAATTTTATTTATTTATTGATAAAATTGATTCTTTATTTAAAAGTTCGTGTTTTTTTTAGTTTAATTTAGTCAAACTCGTTGCAATTAGTTTAGGTACTTCTATAATTTTAGTTCCTTACCTGAATTGATCCATTTTTAGTTTTTGTTTCAAAATCATTAATGTAAGATCCTGATCACCCTTATCTAAATTTATATGCTTTTAAAATCCTAGCGGTTGGTTCATAAATCGATACCTTGTTAGTTTGTCTAATTTAGAATGTCTTGCCTGTTAGTGATCCTTCACTTAATTTGATTTTCTTTCTGAGGCTTTTGGAAACTCATGAAGATTAGCCTCTATTCTCACCTTCAATTTTCTTGGTTGTCAAAAATTCTACTTTGTGATATTGTTCTCTTTTGTTTTGCTTGGTATTTTGATTCATACACTTTATTCCTTTCAAATTAATTTCTTTTTATATAACACTATTCTCAAAATCTTATTTCCTTAGAATCAAAATCTCATTTTTTTTAAAATAATGTGCAACCATGTTTTGATCGGTTCACATCTTTCAAATAAAATTACAGTTTTGAATAAAACACGAATCAAAGCTTGTGGTCCCAAACAAATGGGATAATCCTAAGCTAAACTCGTGTATATCGATTGGGGAATTGGTGAAACCCCTACATAAGAAAATCTTTTCAAAATTTATTTTTGTTGCCACATTTGACACTTGTTGAAATCACGTCTATCTATTTTTTAGGAATTATATACAAGATGTATGTGATAATTGATGATTCTGTATACTTTGATCACTTTCGCTATGCTAATTAGATAACGAACATGCTAGGATTTCTATATTTTATTATTTGTTATCTAACCCCTTACAACTTGAGGAAGCACGTTACAAATTATCTATGCTATCCAGGTATGTCCTCTATCACCTACTTTCTGAATTATGTGAATATGCTTGTCATTGTGAAATAATGCTTATGTCTAATAATGCTTGAGTGTTCTGCTATATATGTTTCATTGTTTGATTATTTCTAATAAAATACATGCTGGATGATATATTGTTTAAATTAACTATCGATGTTTTATGATAGCGCTTGAGAAGCGGTCCAGGTACGCATCCTAACCTTTCTTTATTATGATTTGATCTTGTTTGGCATGCTATTTTTTTGGAACCACCTAGCCTACTTAGGTATCCATAAATAACCGATTAATTGCCACATTCCCCTTAACTTTGTTAGTAGAGACCTTTTTAGGGCTTAGAGGGGTGCTACCTCCTAGAGGTACCTTCCCAATAAGTAACCTGATCCCCGGATCAAGACTCGGGTTTTTCAAAGACATGCCTTTTTTCCAAAAATTATGGAGTCACATTTTAGGGTTTTTCTTTCTTGTTTTATTTTCCCTTTAAAATAAAAATAAAATAAGTGGCGACTCCAACTTTTCTAAAATTAATTTTTCACAAATAAAAAGCGAGTCTCGCCGATCGAGTGGGGACGCATGTGAAAAATACGGGTCCACACAAGCATACTAGGATTTATTTATTTTATTATTTATTATCTAACCCTTTATGTCATGCGGAAGCACGTTACAAGTTATCTATGCTATCTAGGTACACCCCCTATCACCACTTACCTTCTAAATTATGTGAATATGCTTGTCACTGTGAACTACTCCTATGTTTGATAGTACATGGGTGTCTTGATATATTGTTTCATAGTTCGATTATTTTTTATAAAGCGCATGTTGGATGATATGCTATGTGAACTAACTTTGATGTCTTGTGATAGCACTTAAGAAGCAATCCAGGTACGCACCCTAAATCTTCTTTATGATTTGTGATTGGTTCTTTTGTTTAGCATGCTATTTTTTGAAATCACCTTAGTCTACCTAGGTACCCTCAATCAACCAATTAATTGTCATAATTCCCTCAACTCAGCTAGTAGAGACTTCTTTAGGGCTTAGAGGGGTGCTACCTCTTAGAAGTACCTTCCCAATAGGTAACCCGATCCTCAAACCTTGACTCAGGTTTTTCAAAGACGCACTTTTATAAAAAATATGGAGTCACTTTTTCAAGGTTTTCTTTCTTGTTTTATTTTCCCTTTTAAAATAAAATAAAATAAGTGGTGACTTTGAATTTTCCAAAATTAATTTTTTTTCACCAATAAAAGCAATTCTAGTCGATTGAGTGGGAGCGCACGTGAAAAATGTGGGTCCACACTACGACTTTTGTAGTACTCTGGGTATCATCCTCAAGGACTAGCTTATGGAAATTGTCAATACTAGAATAAATGAATTGCTTTCGTTTAAATCTTAAAGTGAAAAACACTATGAGAATAATGAGAAACTAAGTAAAAGAAAATAAATTAATAACAAAATGGATATTGATTTTATATTCGATTGATTCAAGTTTGGGGCTTTCCACAATCCAACCTAGTGTATAGAACTTAGAGAAAACCAGAGTCTTTTAAGTAATATGACCTTAGGGTTTTGGGATCCTTGGCTGCTCGTGATCAAGTTGAGTTCTATAACACAAAATTGCATTCGAAACCTAATTTTTCTTTTTTAAAATGAATTCCTAAAACTATCAAATGAATGAGATTGATTACTAGTTTAAGATTTGGCTTTTTAACCCTTTCTACTTCTTATAGCTTTATTTTGGGGCAAATAATGATAGAGAAAATGAGGATAACTAATGATCAAGAATTACCAAGAATCACTAGTATTGGGTAATAACCTACCGTATCATTCCCTAAACTAACTCATAAGGATAGGATAAAAAAATGATAAATTGTCACCTAACCAATAATTTATCTCATAGTTATAATAATTTACCCATTGTCCCTATAGGTTTCATAACCCTTAGGTTTTCATGCTTTAAGCCCCAAGTTGGCTCTTAACCTTTCATGGGGGTGATGTCACATTCACAATCCATAATAGGGTAAAAATCCATAATTTGAATCAAAAGAACCTAAAAAAATATATTTAATAAAGAAGAAAAAGGAAACAAACCAAAGTTCTCATCTTCTTCTACCTTCAATGTCAAATTCTCTGGAAAAAAAAATCTAAGATCCCTAAAACCTAGAGCTAAGAGAGTTTAGATAATATCATCAATTACATAACTTGTGGCACACTCTTATTGGCCACTTACTACAAAAATAATTACCTAAAAATGATTAAAAAAATAATAAAATGGTGATTTCTAATTGTGTGGGGTCCATTTAGGGTTGATGGAGTGCCTTAGATACCATTCCCATGGTAGAGGAGGCAAAACATCAAAGTGGCAGTGGGTGAATTTGAAATTGGTGTCATTTCGATGTGGATTTTGAATTCATAAGTTGAATTTCGAAATCATTTCGAAATGACCCTTTAGCTTTGTGCAGTTGTTTTCAAATGGCCATAACTTCTTCATTTCAGTTCTGATTTGCACATTGTTTGAAGTGTTGGACTCTTGACCTCCCAAGCTTCAAAACAATATACTGTATGTATAAAATGGACTCCAAAAAATGCTCCAAATTTTTCCTCAAAGTCAAAGTATATATTACCATCAGATTTTTGAGTTCTAAATTTCCATGCAGCTAAATCTTACTTCATGCCTCATTTCCTATGTTTTCTTGCCTTCTTTCTTACTCCATTATGGTCATTTCTTATCTTCCAAACTCATGATATCTTCATCTTGTCTTTCCTCATGGTCCATGAGTCATGACTCACTAATTTTCTCATTTAACCCTTTCTTGATCTTTCAAAATCTAAAGTGATTCAACTTGCACCATTTTCTTCCTTTGAACCTTAGCATCGATTTAGGTCAAGATGGGTGATTTGAATGTCCTTTGGTGCACAAATCATATCGAATATGTGCCATTAGAGCACATATTTTGGCTCCAATCATCCCCATTAACTAAACTTAGCTAGTCCCTAGAAAATGAAAAGAGTAAAGAAAAAAAATGAAAAGTATGTAATGAGATTCATGAAACCATATTGACTCAACATAACATGTTTCACACAAACATACCCAAGTAGTCAAAGTTCTTAGAATTGAGCAAAATGAAACAAGATATGAAATTTCTTAGTTTCTCACCTTATCTTCCTATACATAATTGTGCATCCATGTTTAGCATTCCCCTTAGTGCCTTTTGATTTTCCCTTGATTAGTTCTTTCCACCTAAACCTCATGTGCTTAATTTTGGTGTCCCCTCATAGTATTTTTCTTAAGACTTTTCCTAAACTCAAACTTCATCATTCTTTAAGTTAAAGGGAAAGGAAAATTCATTTTGATTTTTCTTTCTTAGTTTAGGAAATCTCCTTCTATATGGCTTAATAGGGATCCACTAGCAACTCCTGAGTTTTAACCCAAGGTACCAGGTATTGAGAACCTTTATAGGCCACAAACCCCTCAGGTATCACCCTAGCTCAAGGTAGAACAAGGTCGAATTTCCTAAACATTTATTTAATTATTTTAATTTATTTATTTTTTTTCAAAATTGAGTTTAGTTTATGTTACAAGCAAGATGCTGATGACTCCTAACTAGTCAATTTCGAGCACCAGGGCTTGAAGACACAAGGCCATTACCTTCTCAGATAATTGCTCAATCTTAAATCAGTCATTTTAATTTTTTTCATCAATTTATTTATTTATTTTCATTTTCTCTTTTTTTTTTTTTTTGCTTAAGAACAACTCCTTTTAAGCTAAAGAAATTATCTTAATCAAGATATCATAAGGGTATATGTGCTTTGTGTGTGATTTGAGTCTTAAATAGAAAATAACCATTAAAAAAAATAGAAGATATTCCAAGCATTCAACCTAACTATTTTTGCACTTAAAGGCATATAAAGATAAGGTAAGTGAACTAATACTCTTGCTCTAACTATATTTTTTCTCAAATTCTAAATAAATAATATTACTTAAAGTATTCTCATGCAAAATAAACCATGTGTTACCAAGGCAAATCAAGAATCTCATTAACTAACCAAAGATAACATGCAAGCTTTTGAAAAAAAATTAGGACTAATAGACCTTCCCCCTCAACCTAAATTACACATTGTCCCCAATGTGTAGGATATTGGGTCATAAGAAAAGAAAAAGGGAGATGTTACCTCAAGATCATCAAGTGAGAAGTTTGTTATGAGGACTTCATATACACTAGTCTTACACAAAAGCAACAAGATTAGTAGCAAAAGTATGCATAGAGAAAAATATAAATGGTGAGAATCTAAAAGAGAGTATAAGAGTATCAGTATGCTCCAAAAATACCATAGTGTATACAACCATATCAAATAAGGTATATATAGAAATGAACATCAAGCACCAATGATAGGATTGAAAACTCCATCTATCTCCTCCAACACAAGGGTGGCTACCTAGTCAATATCCTCCAATATAGGTGTAGTAGCCTGATTAGTGATCTCCATGATAGGTGTAACGGCCTCGCCAACAACCTGTACTATAGGGGGGTCATCCCTAATAATGATGTCCACACTAGTGTCAGTAGCATGAATGAAGATCTCACCATCGACCTGTCTTGCAAAATCTGGAATATCAATAGTCGAGGTAAAAATCTTAGTTGTAGCATCACCTGATGTTTGTAAAATAGGCATGGTCTCATGGGCTACTATTGGTGCTCTAGTGTTAGAGCTAGAACCAATCACCTCTATGCTGCCATCAACCTCTAAGTTGGTATCGGTTGGTGTAACAAAATCTCCCCTCTGTCTAGATGGAATAATTAAAGAAGTGAGTTGTTGTATAGAAAAAGTGAGGTCATCCATCTGAGTCTCCATCTTACGTAGGCAAGCATCAATGCAAGAGTCCATGGACACAAATAACACCTGAAGTGTGTCTAGACGAGCCATGATTGATAAGTTACTCAGGGTAGCATCAACAACCTGAGGTTGTGAAGGTTTAAGAAAATCAGAGACTGGTATTACTGGTGTAGAAATAGGAATAGCAGGCTCTGAGGCACATGAAAGAGGTGGTGGAAGAGGAATAGAAAGTATTGGTAAGCTCATGTCAAAAGTAGAAGTAGGTGAGAGTGGGCTCTCTGTAGTAGATGGAAGTGGAACAATAGGCAAAGCTCTCTTTCGCTTAGTGCCATGGGTAGTTAATTGTGACCTTGAATGAATCGTTCGAGCCCACTGATCGATAGCATAAGTGTGAGAAGCCATGCGACGATCAAACTCAGGTAACTGGTGTCCACGGCAGAACAAGTAGTATGAGAGCAACTGAGGCAAAGGAATGAGATAGCTTTGATATGAAGCTAACTATTTCTCCTTGACCTTCTGAAAAAAATAAATGATGGTATCCATGATGAATTGAGGTGGACTCCACCACTCGCTTATGTACATGTGATATAATTCCCATAAGACTAAACCAGAGCACTCTGTAGAGTGTCAAAATGGAAAATGTTGGTCTAAATGACCTGATCCACAAACCATAAGATATGTGGCATCTCAAGGTGAGTGATGACTGAACGACAACAAGTACCCTAAGGTGCTAGTATACGTGCAATCCTGGAAAAAGCTGGTCATGACTAAGGTACAAATCGGGCTTTAGGAGGAATGGATGATGGTAAACTAAAGGCTATAACAATGGTCTCAGTGGAAAGAATATTAGCTCGTTCTCTAATATAAAAATTAAGCTCTTGGTACCCCCCCTCTCCAATCCTCGAGAGTAGAGAAGAACTCTCGTACACTAGCAGCATAAAAATATGGGGAAGGATCCATCAATGCGAGAAAATAATATCAGTCGAAGAGACACATGGACTATACAGTGGGAACATAAGTACTAAATTCCTTTATGTCATAAGAGAACACTTGATCAAACTCCTGACGAGATAAGTCCACCTTAAGGGCATCATCACAAACTCTTAGAGATGGAGGATGTGTTGGGCTTAGAGTAAGGGGAGTTGCCCATGGATGTGGAGGAGTGGTAGTAGGCCTGGTGGTCTTAGGAATGGTTGAGCAATCAAAACAGGCCTTCATCCTAGCCTCTACATGCATAGATTCAGTCCTCTTAGTGGTTGGGCGGTTAAAACGAGCCTTCGTCCTGGCCTCTACATGCATGTCTTCAGTACTCTTAGTGGTTAGGTGATCAAAATGAGCCTTTGTCATGGCCTTTACATGTTTGGCTTGATGAGTGACATGTCTCTCGGTAGGCTCACTAATCATTACACCACTTTAATTTTGGACAAGAGCTTGGGCATGCTTTTGCCTTGGGGAATGCTTAGTCTCATTGTCACTTTGAGTAACAACTTTCCTTATCTCGAGCCATCTGAAATAAATGTCGAAAAATAAACTAAACTTAAAAAAGGGAAATAAATAAATAAAAATAAAAATAAAAACAAAAACTCATAAGGGTTAAGAAAACAATCCAAAAAAAATTGGAAGCTCATGAAATTTATAGATTCATATGAAACGGTGATAGACCATTCCTAAAATATAGGAGAACATTCAAGGTGTCCAATAATGATGAAAACATGAGTCTTTGAAGCCTTAGATGAAATCCAAACAATACCTAAGTTCAAATATCATGTGATAAGGAAATCAAAGTGATTGGTTAGCTTAGGAGAATGTGTAAAACATAAATGAGGCAACAATTATGCAAAACTCATGGAAAAATAAGAACTTTGCTCTCAAAGTATTCTAAGATGTTCAACAAGCCCTAAGAATCATGTAGAAAAAAATTCAAAAATTTTCTCCATGTATAAACCAAAAATTTTAACACCCTAAATTTCCAAGCAAAGCAAACGAACTGTGTATAACCAAAATCAATCTTGTTGCGTTACACTTAGGTTTTTGGGGGTCAAGCTCCTTGCTGAGTTCGTGAGGGTCGGGGGGCAGCGCCCTCTAGAATTTTTTTTTTTCATTATATTTATTGTTTTTTATTTATCTATCCAACCGGAACAATAGAAACCCTAAACAATGTTAATGAGAGTTGGGTAAAATTGCATTTTATATGGAAAAACACCGCACAACGAAACCATAAAGATCAAGGAAAATCCATGAAAAATAAATAAAAAAATGAGTATGAATGTAATGCGTACCTAGAATGCGAAAAACCCACAATGAAACCCTAAAATCTCCTTCAATGGAAGCTAGGATGATGAATAAGGGAAGAGAAAACAAGGGGAAGAGGAGATGAAGTGGCCTAGAAGTGGAAATGACTGTTTGTAAAGGAGTTTAGGTGATTTCGGAGATAGCTCAAAATAGAAATTAAGTATTTTGAATTAGATTTTTGGTTAAGAAAAGTCATTTCGAAATTTATCTATTAAATTTCAAAATAACCTTATTTCGAATTCGTTAATTAATGGTAAAAAAAATTGCCCATTTTAAAATGTAACCATTGGATTCGAAAACTACCTTATTTCGAAATGACTCACTATATACAAAAACATTTCAAACACCTCATTTCGAAATGTAAAAAACAAAAAATCATTTCTAACTTGGGCAAATTTTGAATTCACTTTTTGAAGTTAAAAAATCACAATTCTAAAGCAAAAGTTTCAATTTTGAAAAGCCCATCATTTCGAATATGCTAAATGTAGCCTCAATACTATGTAAAAAACCCGTTTCAAAATTTCCACTAATGATTTCGAAAATAGCTCCATTTCGAAATGGCCCATTGTTGATTCCAACTTCTATTTCAAAATAGCAATTTTTTTTTTTTTATTTCAAATTTGCCTTCATTTCGAAATAACTCACTATGAGTGTTGAAGTCCATCTCAAAGCATCAAAATTGCTCATTTCTAAATTCAAAATTTATTGTATTTCGAACTCATTGTTTGTGAGTTCAAAACACCTATTTCAACATTTACTAGTGATTTCAATATCAATCTCAATTTGAATTCACTTTCTGTAGATTTAAAGTTGCAATTCCAAGACACGAATTTTGAATTTGAAAGGATTATAATATTGAAATCGCCCATTACTGGTCTCCGAAAGTGTCATCTCCATTTGAGATTTCAAATTAAAAAACAAAGGAATTTTGAATTCATCCACTATAACTTTAACCCTTTATCATAAAAATTTAGGATTTCTCTCCCAAGGGCTATTCAGTTTTGTATTTCATCCTTTGTTTTCAAAGTTCACCAATGATCCTCACAAGTAAATTTTTGGGGGGCCTATGGTCTTAAATATTATTCAACGTACCTGTAGGAGCTTTGTCACCTTAAACACATGTGAGGCTTACCTTTTCACTCCCTTGAAGTTCGAATTTACCTATATCACTCGAATGTTTGCAAACTAAGTTGCTACAACTCATAAACTCATTAATAAGTTAGAAACAACTAAAAAAATGCTAACCATATTGCTAATTGATTCGTTCCCAATTGTTGTATCAGCTGATTCATGTCCTCTCAATGGTCCCTGACAACGGTGCCATTTGATTCATGTCCAGCTGGTGTTCCTTGATTGTGGTCCTCAGACGGGAGTAATCAACAAAATTTATAACCTATTACACTATGTACTAGGATAGCCTCAGCTAGCATACCATAGTGGATCTAGGATCGTTCACTGGGATGGGTTTTCACTTCACAATTGATATTAATTTAAAGCTGAATTGGTGCTTTTTCATTTCAAGGTTAGCTTTAAAAGAAAACATAAAGATGTTTGAGTGAAAAAGGTTTGGTTTTAAGCTAGATAAAAATAGTAACCGATTTTACTAATAAAGAAAAATGTTTCTTGGAGTTTCAGATCACTAGGCTTAGATTCCTTATACAAAAAGGGAGTTCCGGTCACTTGAATCTTTTCCTCGCATTGGGGATTTAACATATAGTTATTTTCTGAACCGATGTGGTATAGATGCTTCCCCTTAATGGGTTCAAACACTAAATTCCTCTCACCGATGCATATTGCAATGGCTTGTGCCTCTCACCTAGCATTTTCCATTCAAGGTGATCCTTAACCTTGGATTTCCTTTCACAAGCTCGCAAGAGATAACTAATGGATGTCTCCTTAGAGTCCAAAAGCTTACCTAGTGTTGGCTATTCTAGAAAATCCCACCTTTAAGTCACCTCCCAAAGGCTCGCAAAAGGTAAACTAGTGCATCTCAATGGATGGAGATCACTTGCCTTACCAAGTGTTGGCCCAGGTGATTTAAAGGCGTTTTAAATTAACTAAAAACATAGAAATCATTAACGGGTCACACTTTCTCTTCATTAAAAGCTGAAACAACAAAACTTCCAATTTTTGCATGTGGAAACTTACCCGGTTTTCTTCACTCCAAGAGACAAAGAGCCTAGCCACTCATCCTCTGAAGAAACATCCTCAGAGTTTGATTTGCTAGAAATAAAAATAACGAGAAAACAAGAATATATAGGAAAAGCAGAGCAAGTGCTCTGTAGATATATTTCTTACTATCGTCGATTACATATCTGATATATGATCTATTCCCTCATTTCTTTACATTGGTTCAAAGATATATATATATAGAGAAGATATTTTCTAAGAAATATCCCAATAATATCTTTGACTGATTACAAGGAGAAAATATCTTGAGAAAAAAATCTAACTAAGTCGGTTGCAAATATCTGAGTTTACACAGGTGGATTTCACAAGGTGATTCACATGTTGAATTATCCATTTTGCAAGTTTGAACTTTGGTTTTGCAACTTGGAGGTGATTTCACAACTTGGAGATGATTCTGCAACTTGGAGATGATTTGCAACTTCATTCGCAGCTTGGAGGTGATTTCGCAATGTGGTTTGCAACTGCGAAGATGGAGGCATGGGCTGCGAAATGGCACTCGTGTGTCAAAGGTGGGTTTCGCAGCTCATTTTGCAGCTGCAAAATGGACTTTGGGTTGCGAAATTTTGTAGCTCATTTCGCAGCTGCGAAATTTCGCACAACTTGATGCAGTTGTCTTCAAACGGCCATAACTTCTTCATTTCAGTTCCGATTCACACACCATTTAAAGCGTTGGACTCCTGAATTCCCGAGCTTCGAAAGACATATAGTATGCATAAAATGAACTCTAGGAAGTACTCAAAATGTGTCCAACAGTTGTTGTCCTCTTGAATTTCTTCATGTTAGATTTCTCTCTTTTTCCTCCTTTCATTCTTGATTTACTTTGGCAAAGAACTACGAAGCTCCCAAGCTTGAATTATTCATGTAAATGAGCTTCCATTTGCTTTGCCATGGATTATATAAAGCTCTCCCTCATCTTAGATTGCTTTGGTGATCAAAAAGACCAAAACTTAACACAATTTGATTAGAAATGATTGCAAGGGTCCTTAACATGCCAATTGAGTTAAAAGGTAATAACTACTACTCAAAAGTGTTTAAAAGAGTTAATTACAAGCTATAAAATAGCACTTTTTGAGTAGTAATCACTCCCCCCAACCGACATATTGCTAGTCCCTTAGCAATGAATGAGAGAAAAAGAAAAATAAAAAGTACTATAATTTACAACATAATGCTGATCAAAAAACAATTTTCAAGTGGCATGATGATCTAACTCTCACATGGAACATTAAAGAAATAAAACTCAAACTTCAACAAGAGTTATCAAATAACTTGTCTAATCACAATTCATAAAGAGAAGGCATTATGCAAATTTACGCTTCAACAAGAGTTTCCACTCCCAAAGGGTCAAACCTTACTCTTCCACAAAAATCTAAGTGTTATTTATTAGCTTCCAAATATAGTATGTTGAACTAATCTCTCCCCCCAACCTAGTTCTTTTTCAAAGCTTAGCAAACTGATCAACCTCCAATAAGCTAGGAATGCACCTCTTTTATTTCACACTTTTTTTCATTGTAGGAGTACAAGGCTTAAAGGTATTCTTTTCTAAATTGTCCATGTAACGGGGGTCCATTGATGACTCCCAACCAATTAAGGTTTAGGGCATCAAGCTTTAAGGATCTTTCAACCACTAACTCCTCGGATTTTACCCTGGACTTTTGAGAATGAATTTTAATACCCAAGCACCTACAGTATGTTAAAACTCCACCTATTCACCCTTGTAACGAGCATTGAGGTCAGTGACTCCTAACCAATGAAGGCTTAGGGCACCAGGTTTTAAAGATTTTCACCATATACCCCTCGGACCTTGCTCAGGTTTCAAGGCAAGTAAAACATTTTTTTTCTTTTTTTTTTCAAAGGCTCATTGGCCTATTACTATTCTCTTTCTTTCTCTTCATTTTAGAAAGAATTTTAAAAGAAAACAGCTAGTTCAGCTCGTCATATATAGGGTAAGAACCCCCAGTAGAGACTGGTACGATTCAATTCAACATTTTGTTTGTTCGGGTTTGATTGTGTCGTAGCTCTATAATTCGGATTAGGTTTCTCGTTGGATGAACTGCATTGCTGATATTGACCCCAAAAAATAAAGGGTAGGTACAGCTAGTCCGTGAACAGCCAACCATCGCACTGTAAAAATGGGATAGGTTCGATCTAAGCTTACTAAGAGGGGGGCCTCCTAAAAGGATCTACTAAATGAATCGAGTTGTGCCAAAGGATCAAAACGGCCAGGCCAGTTATTCATGGAATTCCTTGTCACATATGACAGAGTATAAAATAATAATGTATTTGGCGAATTAAATACCATGATCTAATAATGAACCATTCTGATTAGTTGATAATATTAGTTGAGAATTTTGTGAAAGATTCCTGTGAAAGGTTTCATTAACACCTAATTCATGTCGAGTAGACCTTGTTTTGTTGTTGTGAAAATTCTTAATTCGTGAGTTGTAGGGAGGGACTTATGTCACCACAAACAGAGACTAAAGCAAGTGTTGGATTCAAAGCCGGTGTTAAAGATTACAAATTGACTTATTATACTCCTGAATATGAGACCAAACCTACTGATATCTTGGCAGCATTCCGAGTAACTCCTCAACCTGGAGTTCCACCCGAAGAAGCAGGGGCCGCGGTAGCTGCTGAATCTTCTACTGGTACATGGACAACTGTGTGGACTGATGGACTTACCAGCCTTGATCGTTACAAAGGACGATGCTACCACATCGAGCCCGTTGCTGGAGAAGAAAGTCAATTTATTGCTTATGTAGCTTACCCTTTAGACCTTTTTGAAGAAGGCTCTGTTACTAACATGTTTACTTCCATTGTGGGTAATGTGTTTGGGTTCAAAGCTCTGCGCGCTCTACGTCTAAATGAGGTCAAAGGTACCAAGTCTAAATTTTCCTAAGTCAAGAGGGAAATAGTCTTTCATCTTATAATCGGAACCTATTGTGCACAGTGTGTGAATAGCTTAAAGTGGAAGAACTAAGGTTGAATTCAATAGAAGTTTCAACAATTCATCAACTTTAGTAAGCATAATACAAACTCTAAATCAAGTAAAAAGACAAAAATTCAATTTCTCCCATTTCATTTTGAAAATTCTTCCTTAATAACCATGGAGAGTAGAATAAAAACTTTAAAAAATTTAAAAATTAAGCAAAAAGCAACTAAATTACCAAAATAACTTAGCATTAATAACAAAGCTTCCTTCCTCAACTCTCCTCCCAACCAAGCTGAACATTGTCCTCAATGTGACAAAAGCGATTGAAAAATAGGGAGGAAGTGGTACCTCTTGAGTGACATGGAGTCTGAGTCATATAGGAGAAACCACATGTTTAAAAAAAAAAAAAAGAGTTAATGAGTAGAGGAAATAGAAAAATGCCAAGTTTAAACAAAAAATGATGTCTATATATGATGTATCATCAGTAATACATCCAATCCTAGAATATAAAACATCAAAACATGGAACTATGTATACTAATATAATATGTAAAGACAAAAAAGTAAAGAGATGATCAAGTAATGGTAGGGTCCTGTGGAGCTGATGCATCTATGGTGGCCTCTTGAGTAGGTTGGATCAGGACTTTGACCTCTATTCTAGTAGTCTCCTTAGGTGGCATAGTCTCCTCAGCTGGAGCTATGGGCTCTGATGGTTTAAGGAAGTCAGAAATGGAGTGAGAGGCTTCGTGTGTGATCTCAGGGTGCGCGGGTCTTTCCTCTTCAAATGCATGGTCGCGTAGCTCTGTTGGCATTTTTGTAACTTCCCTTGGCTTTGCAAGGTGTTTTCGCAAACCCCTCCTCCGTTTCACAAGTCAATTTCGAAACCTGGAGGTGATTTCGCAGCCATTTTGAAGCTTGGAGGTCGTTTCACAGCAAAATGGTGATTTCGCAGCCATTGGGGGATTTCGTAGCCCATTTCGCAGCCAAGGGCCAATTTTGCATACCATTTCGCAGCCAAATAGGTGATTTCGCAGCCATTCTAAAGCCTAAAGGTGATTTCACAGCCAAAGGCCATTTTCGCAACCAAGTGGCATTTTCGCATCCCATTTCACAGCCTAAATGTGATTTCACAGCCAATGAGCATTTTTGCAGACCATTTCGCAGCTGCGAAATGAGGGGGTGGGATTGCGAAATGGCACTCTTGTGTCAGAGGTGGGTTTCGCAGGGGGTAGCTATGGGGCTGCGAAATCATTTCTTAGCGGAGGGCCATTTTCGCAGCCAAAGGGGAATTTCGCATAGGGTTTCGCAGGCCATTTCGCAGCTGCGAAATGGGGTTGGGGGGTTGCGAAATGGCACTCGTGTGCCAAGGGGGTGTTTCGCAGCTGCGAAAATTTTCACAGAAGGGGGTATGGGGTTGCAAAATAATTTTGCAGAGGATGGTCGTTTTCACAGCGAAAGCTCAATTTCGCAGATGGTCCCTTGTGGCTGCGAAATTATTTCGCAGTAGATGGCCATTTTCACAGGGGGCTATTTTGGGCTGCGAAATTTCGCAGACCACTGAATTTTTCTTACTTTTGGTTCCTGTTGGCTTCTTTAAACCTTCCTTCACCTCTTTTGAAATTCCTCCTGATTTTGATCATCCAAAAACCTATGTTAAATCAAAACAAAGTAAAATTAAAGCATTGAAATCAAAATTAAAACAAGTAATAAAATAAAACAAAAAGATATGGACTAGCTAGTCTTTAGAAAGACTAAGTCCATCAAACAATTTGATCCTTGGTTTAGCTTGCCTGGATCCCATATGAAGTTTGCATCTCTCACTTGAGACTTGCCTTGTATGATTTTTCCATACAAAGCTTGGGGGAAAGGTGGAGGCATGTGTTTCTTCATCATTTCTTCCTTGATGACTATCCTCTGTGGTTCTTCATCTATATTAAGATCATAGTCATCTCTCTCTATGTTTTTCCCCTTTTTCTTTCCTTTGACTTTCTCCTTCACTCTCTACCTTATGCTCTAGCTTGGATGTGGGTAGATCAACCTCTTTACCACTCCTCAAAGTGATAACCGCTTTAATTTCCTTCACCATTGAAGATTCCCCCTTATTAACCTCCATTTCATGGATACCCTTTTGATTTTGATGTGCTTGAGAAGGAAAGTTTCCTTTTTCTTGCACTGTGTTGAGGTTGGCAAACCTTGAGATTGAATATTGGATATTACCTATCTTCTGAGATAGATCATTTTGCATTCCATCCATCATTTTATTCAATGAACTCTCTACACTGTCAATTCTTTTACTGAGCTGAGCATTGATGGATTTCTGAGCTCCAACAAAGTCTCCTACGACCTTGCTAAGATTCACCATAGCTTGTTCAAGGTTCGAGGCTTGCGAAAGTGCTTGAGCTGGTTGCTGGTACTGAGGTGGCTGTGGTTTCCAAGAGAAATTTGGACGGTCCCTCCAATTGGAATTGTAGGTGTTGCAATCACCAAACATTTCCCTTGTCACTGGAATGGTAGGACACTTTTCCACCAAGTGCTCATAAGATACACAAATGGCACAAGGCATAGCTTGCAATGGTGTCTGAGAGATGGCTTGCACTTCTTGCATCTTCTTCATTTCTAGATCTTCCAATCTCCTTGCCATAGCTGCAATCTTTGCCTTCATGTCTATGTCGTCATTCAAAATATATATCTCACCCTTAGCATTAGGTTGAGACTTCATTCTTCCCATATCTCTAGCATTTGGTTCATCCCATCCTCTTGAAACTTCAGCCACATAACTCAAGAAGTTCATGGCTTCCTCTGCTAACTCGTATTCAATATGGCATGCACAACTAGCAATTTGTGAATTAAAAACAGAAAAAACAAAAGAAAAAAAAAAGAAAAAAAATTCTAAAGAAAAAAAAAATTATTAAGATTAACTAAAAACTAAATAAAAGATATACTAAAATATGAACAAATAAAAATAAAAAAATAAAAAGAATTAGTAAAAGGAAAAGAAAAGTCACCAAACTTGTGATGAAGATCACAAGTACTCTAAAAGGTGATATTACTGTAAAGTGGCACCATCCCCGGCAATGGCGCCATTTGATTCGTTCCCAATTGGTGTATCAACTGATTCATGTCCTCTCAATGGTCCCTGATAATGGTGCCATTTGATTCGTGTCCAGCTGGTGTTCCTTGATTGTGGTCCTCAGACGGGAGTAATCAACAAAATTTGTAACCTATTGCACCATGTACTAGGATAGCCTCAGCTAGCATACCATAGTGGCTCTAGGATCGTTCATTGGGATGGGTTTTCACTTCACAATTGATATTAATTCAAAGTTGAATTGGTGCTTTTTCATTTCAAGGTTAGCTTTAAAAGAAAACATAAAGATGTTTGAGTGAAAAAGGTTTGGTTTTAAGCTAACTAAAAATAGTAACTGAATTTACTAATAAAGAAAAGTGTTTCTTGGAGTTTCAGATCACTAGGCTCAGATTCCTTATACAAAAAGGGAGTTCTGATCACTTGAATCTTTTCCTCGCATTGGGGATTTAACATATAGTTATTTCCCGAACCGGTGTGGTACAAATGCTTCCCTTTAATGGTTTCAAGCACTAAATTCCTCTCACTGATGCATCTTGCAATGGCTCGTGCCTCTCACCTAGCATTTGCCATTCAAGGTGATGCTTAACCTTAGATTTCCCTTCACAAGCTCGCAAAAGATAACTAATGGATGTCTCCTTAGAGTCTAAAAGCTTACTGAGTGTTGGCTATTTTAGAAAATCCTATCTTCAAGTCACCTCCCCAAGGCTCGCAAGAGGTAAACTATTGCATCTCAATGGATGGAGATCACTTGCCTTATCAAGTGTTGGCCCAGGTGATTTAAAGGCATTTTAAGTTAATTAAAAACATAGAAATCATTAACGGGTCACACTTTCTCTTCATTAAAAGCTGAAACAACAAAACTTCCAATTTTTGCATGTGGAAACTTACCCGGCTTTCATCACTCCAAGAGACAAAGAGCTTAGCCACTCATCCTCTGAAGAAACATCCTCAGAGTTTGATTTGCTAGAAATAAAAATAACGAGAAAACAAGAATATATAGGAAAAGCAGAGCAAGTGCTCTGTAGATATATTTCTTACTATCATCGATTACATATCTAATATATGATCTATTCCCTTCTTTCTTTACATTGGTTCAAAGATATATATATAGAGAAGATATTTTCTAAGAAATATCCCAATAATATCTTTGATTGATTACAAGGAGAAAATATCTTGAGAAAAAAATCTAACTAAGTCGATTGCAAATATCTGAGTTTACACAGGTGGATTTCACAAGGTGATTCACATGTTGAATTATCCATTTTGCAAGTTTTAACTTTGGTTTTGCAACTTTGAGGTGATTTCACAACTTGGAGATGATTCCACAACTTGGAGATGATTCGCAACTTCATTCATAGCTTGGAGGTGATTTCGCAACGTGGTTTGTAGCTGCGAAGATAGAGGCATGGGCTGCGAAATGGCACTCGTGTGCCAAAGGTGGGTTTCGCAACTCATTTCACAGCTGCGAAATTTCGCACAGCTTGATGCGGTTGTCTTCAAACGGCCATAACTTCTTCATTTCAGCTCCGATTCACACACTGTTTAAAGCGTTGGACTCCTGAATTCCCGAGCTTCAGTAAGAAATATACCCAATGGGATATTTCTTAGAAAATATCTTCTCTATATATATATCTTTGAACCAATGTAAAGAAAGAAGGGAATAGATCATATATTAGATATGTAATCGATGATAGTAAGAAATATATCTACAGAGCACTTGCTCTGCTTTTCCTATATATTCTTGTTTTCTCGTTATTTTTATTTCTAGCAAATCAAACTCTGAGGATGTTTCTTCAGAGGATGAGTGGCTAGGCTCTTTGTCTCTTGGAGTGAAGAAAGCCGGGTAAGTTTCCACATGCAAAAATTGGAAGTTTTGTTGTTTCAGCTTTTAATAAAGAGAAAGTGTGACCCGTTAATGATTTCTATGTTTTTAGTTAACTTAAAACGCCTTTAAATCACCTGGGCTAACACTTGGTAAGGCAAGTGATCTCCATCCATTGAGATGCAATAGTTTACCTCTTGCGAGCCTTGGGGAGGTGACTTGAAGGTAGGATTTTCTAGAATAGCCAACACTCGATAAGCTTTTGGACTCTAAGGAGACATCCATTAGTTATCTTTTGCGAGCTTGTGAAGGGAAATCTAAGGTTAAGCATCACCTTGAATGGCAAATGCTAGGTGAGAGGCACGAGCCATTGCAAGATGCATCAGTGAGAGGAATTTAGTGCTTGAAACCATTAAGGGGAAGCATCTGTACCACACCGGTTCGGGAAATAACTATATGTTAAATCCCCAATGCGAGGAAAAGATTCAAGTGACCAGAACTCCCTTTTTGTATAAGGAATCTGAGCCTAGTGATCTGAAACTCCAAGAAACGTTTTTTTTTATTAGTAAAATCAGTTACTATTTTTAGTTAGCTTAAAACCAAACCTTTTTCACTCAAACATCTTTATGTTTTCTTTTAAAGCTAACCTTGAAATCAAAAAACACCAATTCAGCTTTGAATTAATATCAATTGTGAAGTGAAAACCCATCCTCCATTTTTAAAACACACTGTTTGAAGTGTTAGACTCCTGACTTCCCGAGCTTCGAAATGACATATAGTATGTATAAAATAGACTCCAGTAAGTACTCGAAATGTGTCCAATGGTTGCTGTCCTCTTGAATTTCTTCATGTTAGATTTCTCTCTTTTTCCTCCTTTCATTCTTAATTTGATTTGGCAAAGAACTACGAAGCTCCAAAGCTTGAATTCTTCATGTAAATGAGTTTCCATTTTCTTTGCCATGGATTATATAAAGCTCTCCCTCATCTTAGATTGCTTTGGTGATAAAAAAAGCTATCAAAAACACCAAAACTTAACACAATTTGATTAGAAACAATTGCAAGGGTCCTTAACATGCCAATTGAGTTAAAAGGTAATACCTACTACTCAAAAGTGTTTTAAAGAGTTAATTACAAGCTATAAAATAGCACTTTTTGAGTATTAATCACTAATGACTAATTGAAAAAACAAAACTAAACAAAGGAAAGTAAATAAAAAAAATAAAAATAAAATAAAAAGGGAAATTAAATAAATAAAATTTTTAATTAAATTTAATTTTTACCTATTAAATTTTCAGAAAATACTTCAACCCTTTTGAACATTCTCATAAAGAAAATGGAGATTCTCCTCTTGTGTCTCAAATCTTTCAATGAAATGTTTTAAGCGCTGACCATTAACTTTGAATTCATTACTAGTCCTCGGATTTTGAAAGGTCATGGTGCCATAAGGGAAGACTTCCTTTACCACATAAGGGCCATTCCACCTTGACCTAAGATTTCCTGGAAAAATGTGAAGCTTGGAGTCGTACAACAACACCTTTTCACCTTGCTTGAACTCCCTTCGTAAAATAATTTTGTCATGGTAGAATTTGTGGTTTTCCTTTGCATTACGTAAGCATTCATAACTCTAATTTTGATATGCCTCAAGTTCATTCAGATCATATTTCCTTTTAGCTCCAGTTTGATCCAAATCAAGGTTCATCTTCTTTATAGCTCAATATGCATGATGTTCGAGCTCTATAGGCAAATGACATGATTTACCATAAATAGTCTGATACGGTGACGTGCCAAAGATAGTCTTATAGGTTGTTCTATATGCCTAAAGTGCATCACTTAACTTGGTAGACCAATCTTTTCTTGTAGTATTGACTACTTCAATGAGGATTCTTTTAATCTCTCGATTTGCTAGCTCAACTTGCCCATTCTTTTGAGGGTAATATGGGGTGGACTCTTTAAGCCTCACTCCATATTTCTGCAAAAGAGTGGAAAAGGGCTTGTTACAAAAGTGTGAACCTCCATCACTAATGATTGCTCTCAGAATGTCAAACCTAGAGAAAATATTCTTCTTTAAAAATTTGAGCACAACTTTGTGATCTTTGCTCTTGCATGCCACTACTTCTACCCATTTAGAAACATAATCCACTCCCATTAAAATATAGAGATTACCAAAAGAATGAGGGAATGGTCCCATAAAGTCAAGGCCCTAACAATCAAAGACCTCAACAACACAAATATAATTTTATGGCATTTGATACCTTGTGTTGATTTTCCCCAATTGTTGACATTATGGACAACTTCTGCAATGAGTGTTACAATCCTTAAACATAGTTGGCCAATAGAATCCACTCTATAGAATTTTTGTTGAAGTATTCCTCAAAGCAAAATGACCTCCACAAGCTCCCTCATGGCACATTCGCAATATGTTTTGTTGTTCATCCTCTGGAACACATTTCCAAGTAATTTGATTTGGGCAAAACTTATACAAATATGGATCATCCCAAGCCTAGTGTTTTGCTCACGTACTTTTTCATCTCCATGTTCCATTTTGAGGAAAGCTCTCTAGTTGCCAAGTAGTTGACTATATTTGTGAACCAAGACAACTTCTCCACTGTACAAAGTGCATCATTAAGAAACTTATCATTAATCTGTGCTTCCTTGAAATGTGACTCTACTTTAACTCGGGATAGATGATCAGCAACCACATTCTCTACCCCTTGCTTATCCTTGATTTGAATGTTAAATTCTTGAAGAAGAAGGATCCATCTAATAAGTCTTTTTTTGACATCCTTTTTGTTGAGTAGATATTTCAAGGTCGAATGATCAGTAAAAATTACTATTAAAGTTCCTAAAAGACAGTTCTTGAATTTATCAAGTGTGAACACCACTGCAAGGAGCTCATTTTCAATAGTTGTGTAGTTCTTCTGAGCATTATTGAGGGTCTTATTAGCATAGTACACCACATATGATTTTCCATCCTCCCTTTGACCTAGTACGACTCCCACTACATAGTCACTGGCATCACACATCAACTCAAATGGAAAAGACCAATTTGGAGGTCTTACAATTGGAGTAGTAGTGAAGAGTGACTTTAGCCTCTCAAAAATTTCTTGGCATGCTTTAGTCCATATGAATTCTGCATCCTTACGTAATAAAGCACAAAGAGGCTGAGAGATTTTTTAAAAGTCCTGTATGAACCTTCTATAAAAATTTGCATGCCCCAAAAATTGTCTCACCTCTTTAACAGTAGTAGGTGAAGGTAGCTTTGAGATGAGCTCAATTTTTGCTGGATCTACTTGAATCATTCTCTAGAGATGATATGACTAAGTACTACCCTTAAGGTTGACATGAAGTGACATTTCTCCCAATTTAGGACCAAGTCCTTCTCAATGCACATTTTCAAAACTTTTTTCAAATTTAAAAGACAACCATCAAAGGTCTTCCCATAAACTGTCAGATCATCCATGAAAGCTTCCATGATTCTCTCTACCATGTCATTGAAGATACTGAGCATACACCTTTGAAATGTGGTCGATGCATTACAAAGACCAAAAGGCATGTGCTTATAAGCATAGATACTAAATGGGCATGTGAATGTGGTTTTCTCCTGATCCTCTAATGCAATGGAAATTTGAAAGTAGCCTAAATAGCCATCCAAGAAGCAATAATAGTCATGACCATCTACTTTCTCCAAAACCTGATCTAAGAAAGGTAATGGGAAATGATATTTCTTAGTGACTGCATTCAACTTCCTAAAATCAATGCATATTCTCCAACCTATAGTCAACCTTGTAGGAATGAGCCCTCCTTCATCATTCTTCACCATAGTTATCCCGCCTTTCTTAGGTACTACTTGAGTGGGGCTCACCAAACTACTGTCAGAGATAGGAAATATAATACCTACATCTAAAAGCTTCAATACCTCATTTCTGACTACATCTTGCATAAGGGGATTTAGCTTTCTTTGTGGTTGCCTTACTGGTTTTTCATTATCTTCCAAATAAATATGATGCGTGAAAATCAAGGGATTTATCCATTTCAAATCTAAAATAGACTAACCAATCGCTCTTTTATTCTCTTTAAGTACTTTTAAAATTTTGATTTGTTGCTCTTTAGTTAATGTAGTTGAAATGACCAAAGGTTTTTCTTCATTTTCCTCTAAATAAACATACTTTAAACCATGTGGTAGGGGCTTTAACTCTAGTTTGATGATCTCAACCTTCCCATTTTTTCTTTCTTCATCATTTTCAACACTGTTCAAAGATTGAATGATACATTTTTCTTTCCACTTTGTAGCAACTTCAACATGTTCTTCCTTAATGATTGTAAAGAAAAATTCATCTATACTTTCTTCCATTAACTTTTATGTGTGTTCTTGCACCAAGGCCTCTATAAGGTATGTTTTCTCATCCTCCACATCATCATGGTCCATCGGTTGCTCACATAAATTGAAGACATTCATTTCCATTGTCATGTTCCCAAAAGATAACTACATCAATCCATTCCGACAGTTAATAAAAGCATTGGTTGTAGCAAGGAAGGGTCTCCTAAGAATAATTGGAACAGAATTCACACATTTTTTCAATGGTTCTTTATTTAACACTACAAAGTCCACTAGGTAGTAGAACTTTTCAACTTGCACTAAGACATCTTCGACTACTCCTCTGGGTACTTCAATCGAACGGTCTGCTAAAAAGAGTGTAATGGTAGTAGCCTTAAGCTCTCCCAATCCCAATTGCTTATAGATTGAATATAGAAGCAAATTTACATTAGCTCCCAAATGTAACAAAGCCCTTTCCACGAATGAGTCTCCAATTTGGACTGAGATGGTAGAATAACCTAGATCTTTGTACTTCACCATTGCTTTATTCTTAATGATAGCACTGACTTGCTTAGTGTGGAATGCTTTCTTGCATAATTTAATCCTTTTTTTCCAGAGTGCATAAGTCCTTAAGGAACTTTGCATAAGCAAGCATTTGCTTGATTATATCAAGGAGTGGAATGCTGATCTTCACTTGCTTCGAAACTTCCAAAATCTCCAAATTCTTATCCCCCACTTTATGTCTCTGCATAGCTGAAGGGAAAAGCAAATGATTGAAAACACTCTTTTTATCTTTGCCCACAATGACTTTCTCATATTTTTCATACTCTTTCTCATTTCTAGCATTTTTATCCACTATTGGTTCATCTCTAGTAGGAATATCTTCACTTATCGATAACTTGGGCCTTTCATATTCTTTCCCATTTCTGAGTGTGATAATTGCATTGCAATCTTCCTTTTGCACTTCAAAAACTTCATTTACTCATATCAGATTTTTCTATGGTTGAGATGTGAACTTTCTTTTCTTTTGAGATAAGCCTGCAACAAGTTGGCTCAAAGTGATTCGAATATCTACTAGTTCTTGAGATGTTTGAGCATTTATCCTATTTTGATCCTCATTACGCTTGTCTTGCTTCTATATAAACTCTCTCATCATATCTTCCAGGCTTGAGTTAAATGATGAGGTTTGAGGTTGTTGTTGAAAATTTTGAGATGGCATACCTTGTGGTTGAAAACCTTGCTGCCCATTAGTCTAATTACCCTGAAATCGATTTCCTTACTGCTAAAACTGACCATTGTTACCTCATCTCTATGATAGATTTAGATGATTCCTTCAGCCCGGATTATAAGTGCTGGAATATGGAGAATTGCTAAAATATTGGTTGTATGTCCTTAAGGCATTGGCTTGCTTTGAAAACATGTCTTGCACTGCAAGTAGAGTGGGATAAGATTGCACACCATGTTCCGTAGACTTACATATCAAGAACGGTTGAGTTATTCCCTCATTGACTATTTGTACCTCTTGAACTCCCTTAGCTTCCAAATCATCCAACCTTCTCATAATGGTTACAAACTTTACTTGGACATCTAAACTCTCTAGTAAGGTATACATTCCACTAGCTCTTGCCTTGTTCATTGTTCTATCTCTAGGTGTTTCCTTGACGATTGGTTCTTCCCAACTTCTAGATACCTTGACAACATAATTAAGGAATTGAAATGCTTCATTGAGGTTTTTATTAATGAAATCTCCTCCACACATAGTCTTGAGAAGTTGTTTCATTGGTGGTGACATGCCTTCATAGAAATAAGATACTAGCATCCAGTTGTCAAATTTGTGATAGGGGCATGCTGCAACCATCTCCCTGAATCTTTCCCAGCATGCAAAAAATTTCTCATCCTCCATAGCCTTGAAATTCGAGATCTCATTTTTCAATGCACAAGTCTTATGTGTTGGAAAGAATTTTTGCAAAAACACTAATTGTAGATCATCCCAATTTCTGATACTATAGGGTCTAAGACTATTTAACCAAGTCTTAGCTTTATCCTTCAATGATAAGGGGAATAGCTTCATGCATAAGATTTTTAAAGGAGTGTTGGCTTCTCAAAAAATTGAAACAATGTCCTCAAATTCCCTGATGTGAGAGTATGGGTTTTCATTTTTCGTCCCCCTAACTATGGGTAGTTGAGATACCACTTGAGGCAGAATGGTAACATGATCGCGATTTGGAGATAGCATAAAACACGATGGTGTGCTCAACCTAGGAGGATTTAGAAACTTTCTCATAGTTTTTTGGTCTTGCATAGGTGGTCATGGTCTGTTGTTACTACTGTTGGACTCTTTAGTGTCCTCCATATAAGGTTGAGATTCCTCAGTTGTTCTTTGAAGTCTACATGAAAGATCTCTTTCCCAACCAAGCATAAAATAAAAGAAAAATATATATAAAGAAAAAAAATAAAAGAACTAAAACAAAGTAATGCACTATATCATAGTTACGACGATTGCCAATCCCCACCAATGATGCCAATTTCTTGACTGAAATTCTTTATTGTACCAAAATACATATCCTTTTTTACATAGCAACTCTAGTCAAGAAAAACTAGAGAAAGAGTCACTACGATTGTAGTACTCTGGGTATCGTCCTCAAGGATTGGCTTATGGAAAGAGTCAATACTAAAATAAATGAATTGCTTTTGTCTATATCCTAAAGTGAAAAACAATATGAGAATAATGCGAAACTAAGTAAAAGAAATTAAATTAATAACAAAATGGATATTGATATTAAATTCAATTTATTCAAGTTTGGGGCTTTCCACAATCCAATCTAGGGTATAAAAATTAGAGAAAACAAGGGTCTTTTAAGTAATATGATCTTAGGGTTTTGGGATCCTTGGCTACTCATGATCAAGTTGAGTTTTAAGTACTTCTTTGCTTATTTGCTTCATCCTCTTGTTCGTCTTTGTGGGAAAAAACCCACATCTTAGTAATTCTAGTAAATAAAAGATCACATGAAGAACATTGACATTAAATCTAATCTTCATCCATGCCTTCTACTTCTTCATTAATTTTTTTAAGCTTGTATAACACTTCAAAGGCAGAAACTATCAGACAATAACTAATGGTTTCATCTACACATGTATTACGGTGGCATCTTGTCATCTTGACACAATATCTTGTCAACATAAGGCATGGGGATGTTAGACATCAATTTATGAAACAGACTACTTTCTAAGTGCTACATAGAAAGAACAGTCCTAGTAAATGAAGTATAAATGCATGAAAACATAAAATTGTCCAGGTAAATGAAGACATGCAATGAAGAAGAAATCTATTGTAGAATACACAAATAACAATCACATGAATCAACCACCCACCCATTTTTCAACCTTCCAGCTCTCATGCATTGGCACAGTTCGGTCCTTTTAAAGATTAAAGTAGGCATCTAAAATTTTATTGGTTTCAAGGAATATGGTGCACTAGGTTCCAATGAAGAGAAGCTTTTTATTTTAAATATTTAATAGTAGATTCCTTTCTTAGCTTACCAATATATATAAATTACTTAGGACCTTAAGAAGTTGATATTACAATTTAAACAATGTTATATCATGTGTATTAGGAGAGAACCAATCTCACCCACAAATCAAGAGCACTCAATTGTCAATTCTTAAGTTTATGACTAATATATGTATACTTATATAGTTTATGTATCTTTTGGAAAGTCATGTGTATGTTTAAAAGATTAGCGTGTACACCAATAATAACATACTTGCACCATTCATCTATGTACCTGTTTTTGGAATCAAAGCAATTCTAGCTCCCATGAGTTCTTTTTTTCTCCTCCATCCTATGTTTACCACGACTAATGCAAGCTCAACCATGCTATCCCACCTTCCCTTACCTATCGATACCACCATGAACCTTAACAATATTCTCATTGCCATCAACACAATTAGCTAACCAACTTCCACTCAAGCTCACCCTCACTAACTATTACTCATGGAAAACATACTTTGGTGCACTGCTCTTTGGATATGGCCTACTTGGCTACATTGACGAAACAAAGCCAGGACAAACAAATCTCAATCCTAACTATACTTTTTGGACAAGTAGGACAAACTTCTTCTTCTAGGAATCATTGGCTCTCTCAGCCACAAAGTCGTACATGTGGTTCATTCATGCAAAACTTCCACTAAAGCTTGGCATCATTTTTCAAAGCTCTATCTCAACCCTCATTCTCCAGAACCATAGGATTGGTAGAGCAACTTATTCTTCCCAACCATGGTTCTTAACCAATGGTTAATTACCTTGCAACAATCCATGATATTATTGATGAATTGGACCTTCTTAGAGAAGCCATTCCAAACCAATAACTCATCACTTACGCATGCAAACGTGCCGCCCCCAAATTCAATGAATTGTTGTTGCTATATGCGCACGAGATACTATGATCACATTTGATGAGCTGCATGACAAATTAGTGGAATATGAAGTCCTCATGTAGGAAGAGCTTCATTCCACTATCACTCTTGGTACCATTAAAGTCAACAATACACAATTTTCATCTTCCCATAGTGACAAAAATGCTAGCCAAAAATATTTCCCAAGTAGGAAAGGATACCAAGGCTAACATCCTCCTCATTTTGGGAATCAACACCCCAGCAAGAACGCCACTATGATTTGTCAATTCTGTGAGAAGAAAGGCTATACTGCTTGCTAGTGTTACATTGCTAAGAAATTGTTCCTTTCATCCACACCTACTACTAGTCAAATTATCCCCACAAACAACTCCTTAACCAATGGGCTCTTAGATATCAGTGCCTCACATCATGTTACATCTTATCTTAACAACTTGTCTCTCTGCCAACCAATGAATCAGGTCATTAATAGTTTTCACATTTCCTATACTTGGAGGGTTGTTCCAAGATTAAATAAAGTTTTTTCCCATGCTAGTCTAAATATAGTCTTTTCCTATTCTTGGAGGGTTGTTCCAAGATTAAATATGCTCAGTTTCAAAATTGAAATGACTTTTTCATATTGCTAAGAAAAAAACCTGTGAGTTTGATTTTTCTATCCAAGTTCTTATCTTTAAGGTGGATTCCTTTGAGTGGTGAGCTTAATCGTGAGTTCTTATCTTTAAGGTGATGAATTTCTTATCCTTAAAGTGGTGAACTTGTGTTATTAACTTATCAATTTATTTCCTTAAAACGGTATCATTTTGTGTCGGAAAAAGTAGTTATAGGCTCCCTTCAAGTTTCTCATGTATCAGCCCACAATCAACTTGTGGATATACTCAACAAACCATTGCCCAAGTCCCGTTTTACATTCTTTCAGTCCAAGATTGGTGTTTTTTATGGAAGCACCATCTTGCAAGGGCATATTAAGAGAGAACCAATCTCACCCACAAATTAAGAGCACTCGATGGTGAATTCTTGAGTTTAGGAGTAATAGATGTATACCTTGTATAACTTATGTATCTTTTGGAAAGTCATGTGTATAAGGTTGTAGTGTACACCAATACTAATATACTTTCACCATTCATCTATTTACCTCTTTAATGTGGAATGACAACCACAAAAGATAATTTGGTGCTTATACATGCGTTAGTTTTTCAATTGAATTATTGAACAAATGCCATGAATTGAGGTATTACAAGTTATTAAAAAGTTAAACTTGATTTAGAAAGTTTCTAAAAACTTAGAATTTCACTTAGTTGAAGCTAACTAGAATATTTTATTTTTGGCAATTTATTATTTTCTATATTTTTTTTATGAAGTTTTATATTTTATTATTAGGAGTTTCTATTTTATTAGGTGTTAGTATCTATAAAAAAAAATGTTATTTAATAGTTGAATAAGAGTGGTGAAAGACAATAGTTTTTTTCTTAATTCATCTCAGTTGCTTATCTCCCTTTATGTTATTATTTGTCATATGTTCTTTCAACCCTATTACTCCAACAAATGGCTATCAAGGTCGTTCAAAAAAATGGAAATTGGAATGTATCTATTTCAAGTCCACAAACTCAATAAATGCAATTACAATAAAAAGAAATATTAAAGGAAGAGTAAAATTCAATCTCAAGATGTATGAGACATTGTAGAAAGAGGCTACAAAAAGTCATAATATGAAACTACTCTATCCAAAAATTAATAAAAAGGATTTTCTTTTGAAAAATATAAGTAAGAAAGATAAGAAAGCTCTTACCTTCATCAATTAAGCAATGGATGAAGGTACTTTTGAGAATATTTTCAGTGCAACCATGACTAAGCAAGTATAAGAGATATTACATTTTAAGTACACATAACAAAGTTAACAATATACAAAAGGTTCATCTTCAAACTCTTATAAGAGAATTTGAAAGTTTGAGTGTGGAAAAAAATTGAAATAAATCTCTAATTACTTTTTTAGAGTATTAGCTGTTGTGAGTTTACAATAAAAATACGTCAAAAGTTTGAATGATAGCCATGTGGTAAAAAAAATATGTTTAATCTTTAGATTCCAAATAAGTTTAACTATATTGTTGTTGTCATTAAAGAATGTAAACATTTAGATTCTATGACCATTGATCAACTCATGAGATTACTACAAGCTCATAAAAAGAGATTAAAAAGAAATAACTAAGAAAAATTACAACTTTTTTTAAACAAATTAAACTTACCCTAAAGGAGAATGATGAAAACATTAGTAAAATAAGTCAAAATAATTATGGATATGTCGAAGACATGGTCATAGCCATGGCTAAGACAATAGAGGAAGAGATAGGTTTAATTTATCGAACAATGAAATAACAAGTAAAAATTCACATTCCTCAGGAAGACATGAAAGATGACACAACTTAAGGCACAATAAAATAAGAGGATATGATAAATTTCAAATTGAATGTTATAATTATAAAAAAATATGGTCATGATGCTTATGAATACAGAAATGCTACAAAAAAAAAATAAAAAATGAAAAGACACGTCAAAGGTACTGAAAATAAAGATCAAGAAGAACCAACCTTATTATTGGCATATAAAGGAGAAAGCTAGGAGAAAATTACAAGGTATCTTAACCTCTAAGTAAAATCATATGTGTGGATTCCAAAATGTGTTTGCAGAGCTTAATGAATTTGAAAGTGGCAATATTGCCTTTGGGGATGCATCTAAAATTCTGGTAAAAAGAAGAGGTAAAATCTTGATACATATGAAAATGGAAGGCACATTTCAAATGTCTACAATGGTGTAACATGAAAAACAATATATTAAGTTTAGGTCAACTCTTAGAAAAGGGCCATGATATTTATCTCAAAAATCAAAGTCGCTTAATAAGATACTAATATGCCAATATAATTGGTAATGTGCCCATGATATAATGTTTTTGAATAACATTGAAAATAATATTGTAAAATGCCTAAAATCTCATGTCAATAATTACTCTTGAATTTGACACTTATGATTTGAACATCTTAATTTTAGAGGATTGAAACTGTTAAGCATGAAAAACAATGAAATAATTGTTCTTTAATCATCTGTGTCAATTATGTGGAAGATATTTACTTAGAAAATATGTCAAAAAGTTTTTCAAAGAAAAAAACAATAAGAGAAGAAGCTTTCAATGCTCATTCACGTGGATAATCCAATTTTAATTTTTATCAGTGATTCTAGTAAAACAAAAAAAAAAAAAAAACAAAAAACAAAAAACCTTGGTTGTATCTTTAGCTCAAAAATTTGTTGAAGAAACTCAATTTACCACAAGAAAAACCAATAAACATCTATATGAATATAAAATCGGTGATTGCCTCATAAAAGATATCTAGTTCTCCATGATTGAAGCAAGTATATTAATACTAAATATCATTTATTAGAAAGTATATTATGGAACATGAAGTACAAATAAAATTTGCAAAACCTCATAATCAAATTTAAAAAATGCTTATAGAGCCTCTCAAGTTTAAATATTTTTGATAGCTAAGGATGCTACTTTTACAAATCAAGTTGAAAGGGGCATGTTAGTTTAACTATATTTAGAAAGTTTCTAAAAATTAGAATTTGAGTCTTTCTAAATATTAATTAAAATATTTTATATTAAGAGGTTGATTTAGTTTCACCCTTAGAATCTAAGCCTATCAAAGTGCCAATAGTTGCTAGTTTTAGATAAGGCTCTTCTTTTTACAGCTCTAGGTTCTAATCTATATGACCTCCTAATGGTACAAAGTACACCTTTTTCATAGAGGCAAGTAGTAACCTAATGCTAGCCCCTTGACATGGCCTATGAGGCATTAAGGCCTTATGGGGCAATAGCTTGACATCATGAGTAACCTATGATAGCAACAAGGTGACACAAGGGCACAATTCCTTGTGCAAGGAGATGACTTGGTAAGCCTTGGGCGTAATGCCATGACAGGTACAACACCAAGAGAGACTTAGATGGGCACATTTTTGCATCGACTTAGATGTAATACATAAGGGTGCAATGTCTTATGCATGGGGAGTCATAGGTGCAATGCCATGACATGTTGCCACACCAAGAAGAGGGCTTGGGCAAAGCATAGAGTCACAACATCAACAAGGTGAATGTCGAAGCATGTTGCCTCAACATGGATGCAATCTAGATGTGCAAGCCAAAAGAGAACTTAAGATGCGCATGAGCCATATATATAGATGCCTACAACAGCAACATTCAAAGTTGGACTCGAAGTGGGATTGCAAGTCAAGCATGAGTAGGAGTCTTGATGTGAATTGTAATTATAGTCTGAGTAGGACTAGGACTTAGAGTCTAAGTAAGAGTGGTTATTTTCATAGCCTATTAAGAAAAGTCCAAGTATAACTAAAAGTAGCACTCCTAGTCTAACAAGGAATGGGTGATGCCACTCTATAAATAAGAAGGACTGGATAGACTTCTGAGAGAGATTTAGAGAGGGAGATCAAGAGGAAGCCTGAACTACAAAAACTATTGTGGGAGTGTAGCTAAAGTCTTGTATTCTTATTCAATAAGTTAATAAAATACAAGTCAGGTTTGATGCCCTATAAACCTCATGTGTTGCCTTGCATATTGTCATTTAATGGGGAAAGGTATAGGTTAGCTTAGAGAGCTTCTAAGTATTGCATAGATGAGAAAGTTTATGTGGGAATTTTGCACCTATGACAATTGGTATTAGAGACCAACAAGCGAATGGTTGGGGAAAGTACTACAGAGACCTTAAGAGAAAGGATCTCAAGACTAGAAGAACTGCTAAGAGAATAGCAAGGTGATAAGGGCATTGTAGCACTATGGCCAAACCACATCAAGAAAGAAATCCTTGTGCAACAAAATTTCTTAGAGTCCCATGACAAATTCATAAAGGATAAAGTAAAGTGTTGAAGGTAGATGTCAAAACTTTGATGGATGACTTCTTATCCATTATATAATCTTTTGAGGAAGTCATAACGATCCTTAAGAAGGTGATGTTGCAAGGTTCTATCTCAGGTATAGAAGCCCCTTCCAAAGCTCAAGTCCAAGAACCAAAGGGTTTCAATAGCAACCAGAATGCTAAAAAACTAGAGAACTTATGGGATATGGAGTAGTATTTTAATGTTGCTTGAATCCCTAAGATGGAGATGGGTATTATCACCATGATGTACGTTACTAGTGATGTGAAGTGATGGTGATGAACCAAGGCAGAAGATAATGAAGAGTTTAAAAGGCCCTAAATCGCCACTTAGGAGACTCTTAAGAAGGAGCTAAAGGATCAATTCCTTCCTACTAACATGACTTGGTTAGCTTGAGAATCCTTGAAATGATTGAAGCACACTAGTTAAACATGGGAGTATATTAAGGAATTTAGTTCCTTAATGCTCGACATAAAAAAATATGTTCGATGAGGACAACTTGTTCAATTTCATGTTTGGATTGTAGGGATGGGCCTAAATTATGTCACAAAGATAATGGGTGTGAGATCTTTCTAGTATAATCATTGTAACAGATTGTTTGGTAGTCTATAAGTTGAATGGTGTGAACTCTACCAATCAGAAACCTAAATCAGATAGAGTAAAGAAACCTAATAAAGAGGGGAAATCTTCTAAGAAGTCATATGGGAAGAATTCGAAAAAACCTGTAGCATCGTAATCGAGTGAAAAAACTACTAAGTATGGGTAGCAGGCAACCAAACCCATGGGTTATTTCATTTGCAATGGCCCTTATCGTGCTAAGAAGTGTCCAAAATGGGAAAAACTATCAGCCCTTATGGCTACTAAAAGTAGTGGTGATTTTGACATGGATACACCTTTAAGAGTCAATATTTTGTAGCTTTTGAACATAATCCACACGAATGCACTAATTCAAAAAAGGTTGATGCATGTCCAAGTGTTAGTAAAAGGCATGCAGATAAAACCAATGATGGATAGAAGGCAACCTATAATTTTGTGGCTAGTTAGAAGCTAAGAAGCTCAATTTGGAACTACTACAGTACACTATCAAGATCAAGGTAATAAATAGCAAAGCCCAAAAAATTAATGACATTGTTAAAAAAAGTCTTACTTTAAGTGGGAAATTGGGAAGGTAACTACAACTTTCTATGTGTACCCTTCAACGACTTTGATTTGATCTTAGGGATCGACTTTTTCCTTAAGGCTAAGGTGACATTGCTCCCATACCTTGGTGAGTTAATGATCATGGATGAGAGTCAACCTTGTTTATTTTTGTTCTAAAGGAGAAATTCATAGAGAAAGGTTAGACCAAGATGGTTTTTATGCTTCAAATATGGGAATGTCACATATATTATAGCCTTGGTTGAGAACAAGGCAAACCAGTCAATGGAGGTGCTACACATTGTAGCCTAAATTCAAAAAGCATTTAAAGACATGATGCCTACAAAGTTGCCCAAGGAGTTGTCTCCTAGGTGCCATATAGACCATAAAATTGAGTTTCCACCTAGGACCAAACTTCCTTCTGATCAGGTCTCATATTAGATGTCACTATCGAAATTACTAGAGTTAAGGAAGTAATTGAAGAAACTGTTGGATGTAAGCATGATCTAATCTTCAAGGGTTCCCTATGGTGCTCCTATCTTATTCCAAAAGAAGAAAGATGGGACCCTATAGATGTGTGTTAACTATTGGGCCTTGAACAAAGTAACGATAAAAAACAAGTATCCAATCCCCTCAATGGTAGAATTATTTAATAAATTGGCCAAGGCAACGTTTTTCTCCAAATTAGACTTGTGGTTGGGATACTAGCAAGTAAGGATTGTAGAGAGGGACAATAAAAAGACTACATGTGTAACCTGCTATGGGTCATATGTGTAATACCTAGTACTATTGAATTAAATAGACTATAATGATTATCTTAGTACTTAACTTTAAACATGCTTAATTAGATGTTAAAACTAATTTAATGCTAATCTTGTTTAATTATGAATTAAACCTTGATTAAGGTTAAATGAGATTAGTGAATGACTTAAGCATGCTTATTAGGTTCTTAGGGGCTGATTATAGTTATGAAAACCTAAAGGACTAATAGGCAGCTATAGGTTTAATATTGGATAACTTGAAGAACTAAACAGCAAGGACTAAAGCACAATTTTGGAAAGTTGAGATTGGTGGCAGCCTTATGGCTTGCCATCACTTGCTTGGTTGCTTAGGGACCCTTTATAAGGGCCTACAACCTAGTTTTGGAGCTTTGTCCCTACAGCAGCTTGGGTTAGAGAGAGAATCTAGAGATAGAAAGTGAAGATTTGAGGTAAGGAAGTTGATTAATTTAGTAATTTTTGTATATTTGGATTCCTAATGATATTTTGAAACAAATTAATGGTAAAGTTTATGTAAAAGTCGAGTGTAGTTAGTTATAAACATGTTTTTAGTTATAAATCATAATTAATTATGGTTTAAAGTGTTTTAACTTAAGTATTTTATTGATGAAAAGATCAGCATACATCTTTGTTTAGTTTGGTTTGATTGAAAAGTAGATTAGTAAAGCATGTGATTAATTAGGTTATTTGGGCACTTAGGACTTGTTAATGGGTTAGGCTTTAGGAAAATCAAAGCAATTAGTGTTTGGTAATTAATTGGGGAATATTAATATGCATTGTAAAGATTGTTTAATTAAATTCAAATTTGATTTGAAAACCTGTGGGCATGTAGATTAAAGAATATGAGAATTAAAAATTAGCAACAATAAGTTAAAAATTAGTAAGAAAGGAAAATGTCATAAGTTTAATTGTATAAATTTTCATGGTTAGGATACCTAAATTATGTTGTTTCATTCTAGTTCCTTGTAATAGGTAAAGATCGCCTACATAGAAGAATCACAAAAAGGAAGTCACTATAAGGTAGGGAATTTTATGTCGTTCCATGGTGTATCTTGGTTTCTTTCCTTGAAACATTTATTGAAATTTCATGTTATTTCTAGGATTTCATCAAATGTTTTAATGTGTCATTGCATCTCGATTTATTGTATTGAAATGTTACAACAATATTGGAACGTATATTAGTATGAAGATTCATGGTTCAATGTTGTGGATATTGTTCATGATGTGGTTGCATTGCAAAAAAGATATGGAATAATGACAGATGATATCTAGAGAATTGATTGATATGTGGGAAGTGTTTATGTGAAGCTACAATCACTGTCCTTTGAGATATTGTTTATGTGGGACTATGGGTCCTTGGGTGAAAGTCCTTAAAACCCTCGTGGAAGACACTCCAATGTGAGTGTATGGGGTTGGTCCTGCCCCTGAGTTTTAGTCCCTAAAGACACATGGTTGGTCCTATCCTTGGGTATGAGTCCCAAAAGACACAAGGTATGACTTACCCTTAGGTGATAATCCCATAATATTCATTATTATATTGACTAAGTATCTTGTGGAGCATTGATATCTGATGTGTACATTGATGGGGGTTACCAGTTTATCAGTTGTGAAAGGATGGATGAGGAAAAACAGAGATGAAACCATCAAACATGTGCAAACATGTTTAACATTATTGCATATTTGTTAATGGTTATAAAATGTTTATCATGCATGATATTATACGTTTAATTCAAGGTTTTTAAGGGTATGCTTAGGATGGTTATAAACTTTCCTATTGAGTTGTGAATTTACCCTATCCCTTCCACCTTTAGATGTAGGTCAGAAGACCTATGCTGGAAATAATTCTTGAGCATTGCTTTTCTATTGATTGGATGTTGTTTGCTCTCATTTAAAGTGTTTTAAGGCATTGCCTTTGTATCATACAAAGATTAAATCTTTTTGAAGGAATGATGTAATGTATATTTGTCATGTACACTTGTAGTATGGGCTACTTGTAGTGAACCATGGGCTTTTGGCATTTCTAAAGTAATGTAGTACAAGTTCTTTTTGTGAAACAAATCATATTTTGTTAACTAATAGTTACAAAGTTTAATTTAGGATGTATACCTCTTTATAATAGGTTTTCATATTCTCTTTTTGCACAAAATCAAGCAAGAACTCAACATTTAAATTTTTGTATCCCCATATTTTTTAGAGCACTTATGTTGTATTTGAGTATCAATTGTTAAGTTTGCAACCCAAGGGTGTGGCAATATGAGTTCCTCATGATGCCATTCGGACTAACTAATGCCTCAACAACATTTTACAACCTAATGAATGATGTGCCATATGAGTTCCTAGATGCCTTTGTTATGGTTTACTTCAATGCATTGTTGTCTATAGCAAGACCTTAGAAGAACATGTGAATCACTTGAGACTAGTGTTTCAAAGACTAAGAGAACACAAACTCTATGTGAAGAGAGAGAAATGTGAGTTCACAAAAAGATAGATTACCTTTCTAAGACATAAGATAGAGGAAGGGTTAATCAAAATGGATGAAGCGAAGGTCCAGGCTATTAAAGATTGGCATGCTCCAAGCAAGGTGACAGTGGCCAACTACTATTAAAGGTACATAAGGGGTTACTTCAAGATAGTGGTTCCCCTTACTAACCTTCTAAAGAAGGATATTCACTAGGATTGGAGGTCTGAATGCTAGAAAGCTATTATGTTGAAAGTGGTGATTTCAGTTAAACTAGTACTGCATTTACTAGATTTGGATCTCCTATTTAAGGCCCAAATAGATGCACCAGCTAGGGCCTTAGGGGAGGATCTTGGTACAGGAAGGGCACCCAATAGCCTTTGAGAGTCGAAAACTTAATGAGTTAGAACAAAGATACTCCACTCACGAGAAAGAGATGATAATGATTATCCATTGCTTATAGTAGTGAAAAAATTATCTACTCATATTTACTATATATGGTCACAGACAACATAGTTAATACCTTTTTCAAGATGCAGAAAGAGTTGAGCCCTAAGCAAGCTAGGTGACAAGAATTCCTAGTCAGCTTTAAGTTTAAATGGTTGTATTAACCAAGAAGAAATAATGTAGTTGTAGATGCCTTGAACTAAAAGGAATTGACAAAGTATGTAATCACTCTATCACATGTGATCTCATATTTTAATGAAGATCAAGCAAGCTGCTAAGCTTGATTTTACTTATGAGAAGATGAAACAAGAAGTCAAAGAGGGGGCTACTAAAAAGCATTGGCTAGAAGATGACCTCTTGGTGGCTAAAAGAGGTAGGCTATATATACTAGGAAGTTTCTTACACAAGGAGTTGCTAAGAAAGACCTATGATGTTAAGTAGGCAGGTCACCCTAGCAAAGAGATGACATCAACAATATTGTCCAACTACTATTACTAGCTAAAAATAGGCGAAGACATCCAGGCTTATGTTTTATATTGTTTGATATGCCAGTTGGATAAGACAGGCAAGAAGAAAACAATAAGGTTACTACAACCTCTCCCTATCCTAAAGAGACCTTAGGAGAACATATTTGTGGACTTCATCGGTAGCTTTCCAAAAGTGAGGGAATTCAAGTCTATCTTCATGATAGTAGATAGATTCTCTAAGTATGTTGTTTTCATACTTACACCACACGTATGTCCCGTAGAGGAGGCAGCTAGGCTATTCTTCAACCATGTAGTAAAGTACTTCAAGTGACCTAAAGACATAGTCAGTGATTGTGATGCTCGATTCATTGGTCAGTGTTGGACTGAGTTGTTTAAACTCCTAGGATTGAAGTTGAAGTTCTAAACAACAAGTGATTCTTAGATAGACGGGCAAACAAAGTGTATCAAATGCACTACTTAAGGAATACCTCAGACACTATGTGTTGTACAACATAAAAGAACTAAATTGATCTAGTAGAGACAACTCGATTATCCTATAACTTGCATAAGAGTTTAATAATAGGGTTGAGTCCCTTTGAACTGGCCATAGGGCAGCAACCAATTACGCCCTTGGAGATGTTTAAGCAAAAGTCTAGTGCTAATTGTCCTATAGACTATGCAAAGGGGTTGATTCCCAAATAGGATGGACCTTTTAAAGTGATGTAGAGGGGGATAAGTAGCTTACAAATTGAAGTTTCCGGATAGGCTAAAGATACACCTCATGATCCATGTGAGCTTCTTAAAGCCTTATCATGAAAACCTAGACTCAATAAGGATACTGGCAAGGTGAGTGATTAGAAAGAAATTTGATCATGAGTGATATTGGCAAGGTAAAGAAGATATTGGATCATCGAACTATAGGAATCAGCAAGAAAAATTGAAGAGTTGATTTTCTAGTTTAGTGGAAGGATAGTCTTGAATTAGAGGCTAGTTCGAAATGAGATGTGATGCTATGAAAATTTGAAGAGGCAATCCAAACCTACCCATAGTCCAAGTCGATAAGGGCATCAAATACATCAAGTAGAAGTGGTTTGTTAGCCCCTTGACATGGACCATGCAATACTAAGGCCTCATGGGGTGATACCTTGGCCTCTTAAGTGACCAATGACAACAACAAGGTGGTATAAGGGTGCAATGCCTTGTGCAAAGAGATGACTTGGTGAACCATGGGCACAATGCCATGGTAAGCATATCACTAAGAGAGACTTGAATGGGCGCGCATATCAAAGGAGGGCAACGAAGCCGACTCAAATGCAAGGGGTGTAATGCCTTATGCATGGGGAGTCATGGGTGAAATGCCATGACATGTTGTTGCACTAAGAAGAGTGCTTGGGCAAGGCATGGAGCTGCAACAACAAGTGGATGTAGGAGCATGTTGCCCTAACACAAACGCAATCTAAACGTACAAACCAAAAGAGGGCTTATCATGCACACGAGTCATATATATAGATGCATGATTAGTACTCAAAAAGTGTTATTTTATAGCTTGTAATTAACTCTTTTAAACACTTTTGAGTAGTAGTTATTACCTTTTAACTCAATTGGCATGTTAAGGACCTTTGAAATCGTTTCTAATCAAATTGTGTTAAGTTTTGGTGTTTTTTATAGCTTTTTTATCACCAAAGCAATCCAAGATTGAGGAGAGTTCTATAGAATACATGGCAAAGAAATTGAAAGCTCATTTACATGAAGAACCCAAGCTTTGAAGCTCTATAGTCCTTTGCCAAAAGCAAATCATGAATACAAGGAGGGAAAGCAAAGAGAGAAATCTAACATGAAGAATTCAAGAGGACAGCAACTGTTGGACACATTTAGAGCACTTCCTCGAGTCCATTTTATGGATACTATATGTCGTTTTGAAGCTCAGGAAGTCAGAAGTCCAACGCTTCAAATGGTGTGTGAATCGAAGTTGAAATGAAGAAGTTATAGCCATTGGAAGCTAATCACACTAAGCTGAAGGCCAATTTCACAGCTGCAAAATCACAAGGTGCTAGCTGTGAAATCAGCCTTTGGCTACGAAATGGAGACTTTCAGCTTGCAAAATTTCGTAGCCCATCTTGCATGCCTGTGAAATCCACCTGAGTGCTTCTAGATATTTGCGACCGACTCTTTTAGATTTTTTCTTTAGATATTTGTTGTTTAAATCCCTATTCTCTCCTTGTAATCCACCAATCACAGGATTCCTTAGTTAATAAGTAAGAACAAAGGGTGAATAACCTCATATATATAGTTTGTAATTTTCCTTACAGAGACATCTTGGGAGCTTGTTCTCAGAGACCACTTTTTGTATAGTTTTAAAGGAAGTAATACACAGAGAATTGCTCTGTCTTACCTACTCGCTTTGATTGTATTTTTCATACTAGCCAAACAAGCTTTGAGGATGTTTCCTCAGAGAATGAGTGGCTAGACTTTTTGCCTCTTGGAGTTAAGGAAGCTGCGTAAGGTGTCGAATGCAAAAATTGGAAGTTTTGTTGTTTCAGTTTTTAATGAAGAGAAAATGTGACCCATTAATGGTTTCTATGTTTTTAGTTAACTTAAAACGCCTTTAAATCACCTGGGCCAACACTTGGTAAGGCAAGTGATCTCCATCCATTGAGATGCACTAGTTTATCTCTTGCGAGCCTTTGGGAGGTGATTTGAAGGTAGGATTTTCTAGAATAGCCAACACTTGGTAAGCTTTTGGACTCTAAGGAGACATCCATTAGTTATCTCTTGCGAGCTTGAAAAAGGAAATCCAAGTTAAGGATCACCTTGAATGGTAAATGCTAGGTGAGAGGCACGAGCCATTGCAAGATGAATCAATGAAAGGGATTTAGTGTTTGAATCCATAAAAGGGAAGCATCTGTACCACACCGGTTAGAGAAATAACTATATGTTAATTCTCCAATGCGAGGAAAAGATTCAAGTGATCGGAACTCTATTTTTGTATTAGAAGCCTGACCCCAGTGATCCTAAAACTCCAAGAAACACTTTTCTTTATTAGTAATTTCAATTACTATTATTTTTTGTTAGCTTGAAACCAATCCTTTTTCAACCAAAGATTATGTTTTCTTTTAAAGCTAACCTTGAAATGAAAAAGCACAAATTCAACTTTGAATTAATATCAGTAGTAAGTTGAAATTCCCAGTGAATAATCCTAGAGCCACTATGCTATGCTAGCTGAAGCTATCCTAGTATATGGTGATATATGTTATAAATTTTGTTGATTACTCCTGTTTGAGGACTAAAATCAAGGTACACCAATTGGGAACAAAATCAATGCATGCGGTAGTAGCATGAGGGATTGGACTTGAAGTAGGATTGCAAATCAAGCATGAGTAAGAGTCTTGATGCCTAATGTAATTATAGTCTAAGTAGGACTAGTACTCAAAGTCCAAGTAGGAGTGGTTACTGCCACAACCTATTAGGACAAGTCTTAGTAGAACTAAGAGTAGCACTACTAGTCTAACAAGGAGTGGGTGGCACCACTTTATAAATAGGAAGGGTTGGAGAAACTCTTGAGAGGGATCTAGAGAAGGAAATCATGAGGGAAGTTGAAACTCACCGAATCTATTATGGAAGTTTAGCTAAAGTCTTATATTGTTATTTAATAAGTTAATAAAATATAAGCTGGGATTGGTACCTTGTAAATCTCATGTGTTGCCTTGCATGTTGTTGCCATCTCATGGGGGAAGGTGTAGACTGGCTTAGAGAGCTTTCAAACGCCACATAGACATGAAAATGTATGTGGGAATTTTGCGCTTATGACACCTAACCTTTAAAAGTCTGTTCAAGGGGGACCCTTCATCTCCCTTCATATATTTAATTATTTACTTGTTTTTTCAACCCTATTAATGCAACATAGGTGAATTTACCCGATGGTTTATAAGAAAATTCATATCAATTGTGTTCAACATGTTAAATTCTACTAGGCTTATGTACCGATATGCAGATTATAGCTTCTTCCCCTAAGCCCAAATTTTTCTTTGGTTTCATGGTGTCAACATTTCATGAAAGTAAATGCTCCATTGAAGAATAAATTTACCTAAAATTGAATATGGTCTGCTAGGACATAAAGATTTATTAAATGTTAGGAAAATGTAAGGGTGACTTAAAACCTAAATTTGAGCAAATAAAGAGTCGGTTTAACATTGCTTTTAGAAAACACTTTATATTATAGAAAAAAAAAAGACATTTTTGAAGAAAAATCAAACATTTGACAAAATTTAGAAAATACTTTCAAAAATTCAAAATTAAATTATTTGTAATGCTTCTTGGAGAAACGCTTTACATACTATTCTTCCAAAAATACTTCAAGATAAAAACCCTCCCACTAAAAGCACTTAAAATAGAAACTCAAAAAAATCTACTCTAAATCTACCGAAGTACTGCTAAAAAATGAAAGAACAAGCAGACTCGTGTATATTCATAAAACTAAGCAGCATATTTCTTGAAATATTTTATGATTTTATGCATACCTCCATCATGGGATATAAACTAACATTGCAACCTTGATTGCAAGATATGTCTATTCTTTCTGGAGTTGGAATTGTTGGGATTGAGCCTTATGGGCCCACCATGGTTGGTGCTTAGCACTTTCGAAGAGAAGACCAAAGGCCTAGAAGCATGGCCCCTCAATCCACCAATTGTTTATTTGTCCTTTTTTAAAGGGGGTCCCTAGGAATCGAACTCATGACCAAACCTTAAAGATCCCTTTACATTCAATCCTGGTACCACTAGGTTGAATGTGAAGGGATCTTTAAGGTTTGGTCCTAAGTTCAATTCCTGGGGACACCCCCTTTAAAAAGGAACATAAACAATGGTGGATTGAGGGGCCATGGTTCTAGGCCTCTGGCCTTCCCTTCAGAAGTAATAAGAGCCAACCATGCTGGGCCCATAAGGCTCAATCCCAACAGCTACAACTCAAATGAAATGTCGGTAACATATTCTATAACAAGTTCAACCACAAAATCAATTAATAAAGACTAAGAGCATATCTTCAGTGGTAAAATTGTGGAAATGGCCCATTGGAGAAAGGGAGAAAAAGACTTTATATGAGTATGTGAAAAAGAAAGGGAAAAATAAAGGAAAAGGTAGGACACTTGGTATGTGAAAAACTAGTCACCAGTACTTCATTAAAATGACTGAAATATTTGGGAATTCTGATGTTTATACAGGTTTTTATAGGATTAAAAATAAATTTTCAATTACTTCCATATTTAAAAAAAAAAATTAGAAAGTTTTCTGGATGGAAAGCTGGGTTAATGATCTTTCTGGAAACTAAGGTAAAATATTCTCGTTTGAAAACTGGGCATTGAAAATTACCTTCAACTTTTCTGGATGGAAAGCTGGGTTGATGATCTTTCTACATTTGGCCCATTGTTCACCTTCCAAGGCCACTAGACCAGAAACTAGCAACTTGACCAACGGGTGTGAGGGTGTCTTTTGAAAGATATTGGACTTCAACAAAACATCCCTCATTAGCTCAGGCTCCATAATGTTTACCCTTGGACTTGGACCCACCCATGTAAAGAAATTTTTTCTTGCATGTTTATGCCATTATTGGATAGTGTTAGTCCTGGATTGCTTTTAGTTTGGATAATTGTTTTAAAGACCGACTGGTTTGAGCAGTCAGACTATCGACTGAAAGCAAATTTGATCCGGGTCAGCAATTGAGCCGGTAGGGCTATTGAACCGCTATCAAACCGAACGACCCAGTGGTTGAACCATTGACTTGGGGAACTGGGTCGCCAGTTTGGGCCTGGACCTATCTCTTAGTGATGCTTAATTTGATATAGAGTTGTATGAGATATATAAGGTGTCATATTAAATGCATCATCTTTGAGTTATGGTGTCACGTTAAATGTACCACCTTTAATTTATGGTGTCACATAATTGTAAATGATTATGGAAGATATGGTTGTTTTTTGTTGATTAGTTTGTAGATTTTTGTAATGCTTATTAATAAATAAGACCAACCTGTGTAAATTGTCCATAAATATAATAATAATATTACATTTAACTTATATTTTCATAATGCTTATGAATTAACTTGTAACACATTACATCATCTAATAATATTTGTATATCAAATGTTCACAAAATGATAGTATATCAAACACATCAAACCCACCAAAACTAAAAAAGAAAAGTGAATACACATTAAAACATGATTTAGAAATGTTAAGCTTCCCAACATTCATGTATACCTGCATTTCATATGCATAAAACCGACTAACCATAAAATGACACAAGAGTTACATCCAAAAACCCAAAATTCTCAATTCCAAATAAAGTAACGTTTATGTCCTATAATGTATGGCATAAGAGTCATATCTAAAAACATGCTGAACAATATCATCAGAGAGGCTGATGGGTCTTGAATATGCTTCCTTCATCATCATGGACATCTCTTTGGAGTCCCCTTGTAATAGCCTATACAAATTCCCAACCAGGTCTTGCTCTCTAAGGCATTTCTCTAACCTTTTCGGTCTCAACCACACCCAATTCAGTAGCCTCCATACACAGCTTATTAGCACAGTAAGGAACCCAAAAGAAATTGCAACTGAGCTGAGCTTCATTTCCGATTTGAGGGACTTCTAAAAGGAGAGGTATGTTAAATCACTTCAGATTGAGAGAGTGATCTTATGCTGCTGATGTATATAAGTGCCCCTATCCCATTCCCTGGTGTCAGCAAACATAGAAGATTTCTTTAATGCTTATAAGGAGAAGCACATCTCATATTTTAAATTGTCTCCATCAATATGGCTTTTCAACTTCTCAATTTGATACATTTCAAAGTTTTGTGTAACCATCACTACTTATTAGAAACTATATATATGACATGGATGTAAGAGAGATAGAAGATTTCTGTAATGCCTACAGCGGGAGAGCACGTCTAGTATTTTAAAACTATCTATTCTAAATTGCCTCCATCAATATGGCTTTTCAACTTCTCAATTTGATACATCTGAAAGTTTGTGTAACCATCACTGCTTACTAGAAAGTAATGTCATGAATTGGGCTCCTTTAGAGAGTACATATGTCGTATATTGGATCTGGGATACTAAAAACATAGAGTAAATGAGAGTACAACGTATAAAACCAAAGTAAAAATACATAAAAGCAAGATACAAATAAATGGGATAAAGATAGGATCAAGACACAAAATAAAAACTCATATTTAGCTTTCGATATAATTCATTTGATAAGGATAATAAAAGAAAAATAAATATACAATATTAATTTTTTTATTTATAGATCATCACATCGTCTCTATATGAATAGCATCTTCTTAAGAAGAATAACATGACTAACAACAATCCACGACAATAGTTTTGGAACGATTGCCATTTGTTTGTTAATATTCCATTGTCTTGCTAGTAGGGCATGGACCAGCTTTAATAAAGTAATTTTTTAGGAGAGTGCATGTCATTGGATTCTTATAAGGATGCATGCATGTATCTAAGCTTCAAATTCAACGTTTTATCGATTAATAATGCATTGGGCTCCTCCCATCCGATGTTTGATAGGATGGATAAGAAGAAGAAAGTGAAGTAAGATCTAAAATATCTTATCACATTTATTTAAAAACTGAATAGGACAAATGGGTGAAATGATTAGTAGTGAGTCACCCGATAACATAATTGCATTCTTTATAGCTTCATTATTGTTGGTAGACAGTTGAGTGCAAAATTGTCTTTGACCATTCCAAGACATAACCTGTATGTATGAGCTTCCTACTCATATGACATTTCCTCCTAAAATTATAATCACCCTGTTCTGAAAACACAGGAAAACAAAAATATTTACATGCTAAGCAAAAAAGAAGATAAATCAAAGTTTAGAATACAAAATTTCATCAACACATATATATAGGCCTACATCTCAGTTTTTCAAAAGGAACTTACACTATATTCCCATAGTGTTTAATGTTATAAAATAAAAATGATAAGTTCTTAAAATGCATAAATATTATTAATTCATGCACAAATGTATATCTAACTCCAAGTCTTTCTGTAAAAGCAGCTTCAACAAATGAAAATTTTCATAATTCAATTTAATAAGCCCTCAAAAAAATTCAAATTTATTTATTCATATATGTTTAATAACCTTCAAAAGAACAAGACCAATATTAAAAAGTGACAGTGATAGGGACTAAAATTTAGCACTTTAATGGGTGTAAAGAACCTTTTCAGTGTGTTTGAGGTGCTTAAAACCTAGATTGAGGGAAGAAGGTGCTATGCGGTCTAACAGTACTTGAAGAGAAAGAGTTGGCAATCAAACAAGGAACAATGCCTAAGTATAGAGGAAGTGCTCTGTGTAGAACCTCTACATACGCACAGGGTACTCTACACAAAGAGATGGCAAAGAAGAACCCTACACAGAGGCCTATGCAAGTGATGTGCATAATCAGAGAAGAGCAAACGTGCATATATATAGATGGCCTGTGCAAAAGCTGCACAAAGAGCATATATATATATATATATACGCATAGGGTACTCTATACACAGAGATGGCAAATGATTCTCCTCTGCGCGCACTCCTAGGGCATTGAATCCCAAGCACAAGGAGTTTCTAGAGTGGAGAAAGCACGAACGGAGTCATGAAGTAGCATTTCTTGTGGGCTCAAAATTCTAATAATGGGTGATACCTAGTATCGAAATTTTGATACTTATGTTGATACCATGTAACAAAGAGACTTCTCATGCATATATTCTAGGAGGTAACACTCAACTATTTTTTTTGAAAGAAAATACTAACCTTTTCATGGTATCAGAGCCTCCAAACCTACTAGCCAAGAAAAATGCCTTCACACATACTTCCATCCTCCACCCTACAAATAGAACCCGAATCAAACATTCAATCCTTTCACCAATGTTCTAGCTTGATCTCCATCAAACTGAACACCACGAAATTTCTATTGTAATGCAACCAAATCACTCCTTTAGTTTGTAGCCTTGGTGTTCTACATTATTTGTCAAATAAAGAAAAAATTGTTGAAGAAGTTAAGAATGACGAGGAAAAATGTCCAAACTGGAACTATCAAAGGCGGATCAACAATGATGGACTTTTAACTTCATTGCTTCTTGGAACCATAAAAGAAAATGTCTTAAACTTGATTGGTAGTGAGCCAGTTTATGAAGTGTGGATTTCCCTTGAGGAATAGTCATTGCCAATTCCAGTAGAAAATGAAAGGAATTTGAAAAATATGTTAATGATCATTAAGAAGGGGTCTCAATCTCTTGAGGAATACTTGAGCATAACATTCATTGCTAGTATTTCATGCTCATGAGTTACTCATTTAAGCCTTTCTTAGACTCTTCATGGTTCGAAAGTTCCAAGTCTTTTAGTTATGCATGTTTAACCCTTCTACTTGTTTGGTTGATATTGACTTTTGTACTTATAATTTTTTTCATCTCTTAAACCTGAATTAGACTCAAATTGGAAATTAGATTCATAACTAGGGTCTTAGCATCAATTTGAGTTAAGTTGGATAATTTGTGCTTTTTATATTGTATAAATCATATCATATATATGTCATTGGAGCATATATTTGGTTCTAATTAACTGCATAGGGAATCCCAAATATCTTTGTTCCCCATCCTAGTACAAGGTTAGGAGCATGAAATCTGCATAGGGCCTTTATATCCTATGAGCGAAAGCAAAAATATAATTTCTAACATTGAAGGATCTAGAAAAGTGTCATAAAAAACTTTACCTTTGATTTGGATTTTCCCAAATCAAATCCAAAGTCATTGGAAGCCTCGTAAACCTACTATCTTTTGTTCTATAACTCTACCTCGATCCTCAACACTCAAACAATAGGGTGTTTGGGAAGGTGAAGGCTAAAGCTCTCACTTCTCTTTATATGGTGGAAGATTACTAACTAGAAACCCTAACCCCTAAGAGGATATTTATAAGGTTCCTTACTAGGCTTAAGTGACTTAAGCTCATTAAGGGCTTGGGTCACTTAATACAACCTAAAAGGGTCTTAATTGATTTATTAACCCAACAAGATTGTCTAATTAATTAATTAATTAGTCCAATCCAGAGATACTGTTTACAAACCCTTATGCAACCTTGTGTAATTATCAAAATGTCATTATGCACATAAGTAAACCTAAAGCTTATGTAACCCTCATAAATCATGTCATCAAGGTATATGAGCTCCAATAAGGACCATTAGGACCTATCGGAGTACTACTCTCTCAAAATCCAATTGTTAAGTTCATTCAACATCTCACTACAGAGAATCAATTACACTCTAATACTCTATGTAAATAACAAGATGATGCTCAGGTTCATGATTTACTATCCACTACATGCAAACTCTTCATGAACTGGTGTCCATAATTTAACAAGGTAGTATTATCACATATTAAGATTACCTCTCTAATCATTAAGTTATAAATCCATCCATTATTTGATCAATTGACATACTCTAACTCCAAGGAGTATATGTCAAATTTCACTAAGTGAAAAGCTAATGGTCATAGTCTTCTCAATCACATGTCATTTGGATCACCTAAGGGAACATTGTTAGAATTGACCATTAAGATGGGTTTCACATGGTGAGTGTACTAGTATGTATAGTTACATATTGTATAGGATCAAAGGTGAATCATAACATAATACTATTGATTGTCATGATTCACCAAGTTACTATACTGTATCGACTCTTAACCTTGAAATGATATTGAGCTTATGTCAAAGTCAATAGGAGGAGGCTTTGACCTATGGGTGAGATCCCAAGGTGGTCACATATCCCTATGGATTGGAACACTAATGATGAAGGTTGGTGGCAATAGGCTTTCTCAATAAAGGCACCATGATATTTCATGGGACTAAGACAATGTATCGCCTTGGGTAATCTAAAGGACATGTGAAAGAAGACTATGGTCATAACATTTTCTTCAATGAAAATTTGATGTATGCTCCTTAGAGCTAGAGTATGTTAATAGATCACATAATAAGTAGAATCTATAACTTAAGAATTAAAGTGTTATTCTTGATAGGTAATAACACTATCTTGTCAGATTATCAACACCAATTCATGGGGAGTTTGGATGTAGTGAATAGTAGGTCATGAACTCCAGTTTCATCTTATTATTATTTACATAGGGTACTAGAATGTGATTGATTTTCTTTAGTGGAATATTGAATCAACTTTAGAATTGGATTCTAAGGGAACCAGTACTCTTATAGGTCACAATGGTCCTTACTTTGAGCTCATATACCATGATACAGTTTATAAGGGTTGGATTGGATCTAGGTTCACTCTTGTGCATAAGAGCATTTTGGTAATTACATAAGGTTGCATAGGCAATAGTGAATAAGGTCTCTAGATTGGGTTAATTGATTAACTAGATGACCCTATGTGGTTAATTAATTAATCAAGACCTAGTTTAAGTTAGATTAAGTGACCCAAGCCCTATTCGGATTAAGACACTTAAACCCAATAGGGGAACCCTATAAATACTATTGGAATTGAGCCCTAAAAGCAAGACATGATGTAAGAAAGTCAAACTTGAGTCTCTCCTTGTTATCCTTTTATGTATTGGCATTGATTTGAGCATTCATCCCATATCTCTTACATTATCACAACTTAGGTGCATTGGAAGTTGCAAAGAGGAGACAAGTCGTAGGCTCCTTGTAAGTAGATAAACTGTCCACATTTAGCTTATGGACTTGGGAAATACAATAAAGATTGTAATGCACTACCTCCTCATTGGAGGGGTGGTTTGTCTTGATCGTAGAGATAGATTTCCCATGGTGGGTGGACTAGTGTATGTGATACACATTAGACAAGACCTACGTCAAATCATGACATAAGACTATTAGTTGTCATGATTCACTAAGCTATTGTACTATAGGGACTCTCAACCTTAAGAGGATATTGAGCATGTAGCAATATTAACAAAAGACTTTGACTTGTGGGTGAGACCCTAAAGTGGTCATATATCCCTAAGGAATGGGTTACTGTTGATAGAGGATGGTGGCAATAAATATTCTCAATAGAGGGACCATGATATCTCATGGGTTTGAGACAATATATCTCCTTGGATGATCCAAAGGACATGTGATCATGAAATTTATGGTCGTAGTAATTCCTTTAGTTGAATTTCACATACACTCCTTAGAGTTAGGGTATGACAGTTAATCTTTTAATAAGTGGGATCTATAACTCAATGATTGGAGAGGTAATCTTGATAGGTGATAACATTATCTTGTTAGATTACGAACACTAGTTCATGATGAGTTTTCATATAGCAAATTGTAGGTCACGGACTTGAGCTCCATCTCATTGTTATTTAAATAGGGTACTAAAGTAAAGTTGATTTTCTATAGTGGGATGTTGAATCAACTTTATAATTGGATTCTAAGGGAGCTAAGACACCTACGAGTCTTATTAGTCCCCGCTTTGAGTTCATATACCATGTTAGCATTGTTTATGAGGGTTGGATTGACTCTATGTTCACTCTTGTGCATAAGGGTATTTTGGTAATTATATAAAATTGAATAGGGGTTAGTGAACAAGGTCTCTAGATTAGGCTAATTAATTAATTAGATGGACTTATGTGGTTAATTAATCAACCATAACCCATTTTAGGCTAGATTAAGTAACTTAAAACCATATGGGCTCAAGTCACTTAAGCCCAATAAGGAAACCCTATAAATTCCTCTTTAAGGGCCAGTTAGGGTTTCCATGACTTTAGACAATTATCTTCCATCTCCAAAGAGAGAGAAAGAGAGAGTCTAGATTCCCACCCTTGCAAAGCTCACACTTTGGAGTGTTAAGATCATGGTTTGAGTAATCCAAATCTAGGAACATCCAAACTATTCAAGCATGTTTTTCACCAAGAGGAATTGATCTAGGAACATCCAGATCTAGATCTAGGTATGAGTCTTTCAATCTCTAAATATTTATTTTGTAATGATTTTTGAAGCCATTATTTTTATGCACTAGATTTAGAGAACCTAAGGTTAAATGCATGCACCCCACGAGATCTAGGGCCTAGGAACAGAGTAATCTAAGGTTCCTAACAAATACCCCCTTAGAGGTTAGGGTTTCTAAGGTTTTCAATTGTCTTCCACATGTAGAAAGTGTAAGAGAGAGAGCTTAGGAATCCTCCCTTCCACAACCCACTCTTTGGAGGCCTAAGATCGTGGTTCCAGTAATCGAGCATAAGATCTTGGATGTATGAGACCTCCGAACTCTTCAAGTTTTTTTTTTACCCATGAAATTGATTTGGGAACATCAAGATCTAGATATGAATGTTTCTTTTCTAGTTTTATTAATCTAAATTGTTTTAAAAGTCATGTTTCAACTCAAATTAGTTTCTATAGAAGCCTAAGGTAGATTTACATGTACCTATACAATCCAAGATATGGGAATAGAGTGATCCAAGGTTCTCAATAGACACACTATCTTACTCTCATGAGATATCATGGTGCTTCTATTGAGAATACTTATTGCTAGCTACTCCATATGGATATATGACCACATTAGGGTTTCACCCATAAATCAAAGTTTCTTGCTGATTTTAGCATAAATTCAATATATTCTCAAGATTGAGAATCTATATATCACAGTAGCTTTGTGAATCATGACAACTAATAGCCTTATGTCATGATTCATTATAGGTCTTGTCCAATATGTAACCATACACACTAATGTACTCACCATGGGTAACCTATCTCGATGGTCATGATAAACCATCCCTCCAAGTAAGAGGTGGTACATTATAGTCTCTATTGAATTGCCCAAATCTATGAACCAACTATAAACAACTAATCATCTTGCAAGGAACCCATGACTTACTTATGTCCTTCATGCAATTCCTAATACATTTAAGTCATATGCAATGGAAGTGAAATGACGTGTTTGTTCAAGTAACCAATCAATACAAAATGGGATAGTAAGTTGAATAAGAAACATAAATAAATAAATTTATTAATGAATTTAAAACTGTTATATCATGTCATGATTTCCAAGGCTCTATCCCAATAGGTTGGATTAGGTGACCCGAATCTAGTTTAAGCTTAAGTCACTTAAACCCATAAGAAACCATATATAAATCCTCTCAGAGGTTTAGGGTTCACGATTTTAACATTTTGGCCATCATTTTCTTGAGAGAGAGTAAGAGTAGGCCCTAGCCACTCTTAAGAGAGGAAAAGAAGCCCACCCTTCTCTTGTGTTAGGATCTTTGAAGGGAGAGGTCGGGTAAAATATCTTTGGGTAGATGAACTCCACAACATCCCCAACATCTTCTTTGACATCTTCTTGGGATTAGATTCGATTTTGGAACATCCAAATTATAGGTATGAAACTTTAACCTCTACGTCTAGATCATAATATGGTTTTAGTTACCATATATTTCTACTATGTTAGATGTAGAGAGCCTAGGACTAGATTACATGGACCCTACATGATGCAGAGCCTAAGAACCGAGTAACTAGTGGTTCCTAACAGTTTACAATTATAAAATGATGAAAACTAATGTCTTTTCACCAACTAAACCTCATAAAGCATTGAAATCATTAGTTTCATTGCAATTTTAAGTTAAAGATTAAAATGCACCAAGTGTGAGTCTCACACACAAAATGATCCCTAATGCTCATTAATATATATATATATATATATATATATATATATATATATATATTAAAAAAGTCAAAAGGATAATGAAGATGATGACAAACCAATAATCAAAGCAAACTTTTGATAATGAATAAATATGTTATGTTTAGTGTCAAAATAAAATAAACGCTAAATTTTCTAATAAAAGAATTTGATAATAGGTTGTGACTACAACCTAGATATCAATTTCATATTGATACAAAAACAAAGCTTAAACCAATTTGAAAAACAAGCATAAAATGGGTGGTTTTGAAATTGATAATAGAATCAATAAGTCGTCTCAACTTGATACTCCTTCACAACATAGAACCAATGTCGATCCCAATATGATAACAAGATCTAGACACCATGAAAAAATGACAAAGAAAAATTTACCATAGACTTGGTATCAAATCGAAATCAACATGTATTTCAATAAATTATAAAAAAAATCAATACAACACTAACAATGGTCATGTTATTCTTTGGGATAAATTAATATAAAAAGAATAAAGGCTATGAGGTATCAAAATATCATTAATGAGTAAAAAATCTAATTCAACCAATTTTAGGCATTCTCATATGAATTTAGAAGTATAAAATGATGAAAAGTAATGCATTTTCACAAGCTAAACCTCATAAAAGCATTGAAACCATTAGTTTCATTGTAATTTCAAACTAAAGATCAAAATGCACCAAATATGAGTTTCTCACACAAAATGATTCCTAATGATCATTAATATGATATATATATATATATATATATATATATATATATATTCATATAAGATAAAAACAAATAGAATTCTACAATTTTCAAAGGGCTAATTTTTTTAAAAAAAGATATAGAATAATACAATAGAAAATAGAAAGGAAAGGATAATATATTGAATGAAAACATGGAATGCAGTTAAGGAGGCTTCAAGACTTGTTCATAGCTTTGATTTTTCTCTTTGATCTCCAATTTGACAAAGTTTCACCTCCTTTTATTTCCATAGAATCGTCTCATTTGAACATGTAGCTTTCTCTTTGTATTTATTGTTAAAAGGATGATGAGGATGATGATAAACCAATAATCAAAGTTAACTTTTAATAATGAAGAAATATACTAGGTTCAGTGTCAAAATCAAATCAACACCAAATTCTTTAATAAAGGAATTTTATAATAAGTTGTGACTGCAAACCAGATATAAATTTCATTTTGATACAAAATTTGAGGCTGGACTAATTCAATAAACAAACATAAAATAGGTGGTTTAGGAATCAATTTGAAATTAATACTTGATTAAATACAACTACCCAAATTGATACTCCTCTACAACATAGAACCAATGTCGATCCCAGTATGATAGCAAGATCTATGCACCATGAAAAATCAACAAAACAAAAATTACCATAGACTTGCATTGAATCCAAATCAACACTAATTTTAATGAAGTATTAAAAAATCAATACAATACAAACAATGGCAACATCATTCTTTGGGATGCATGAATACAAAAACAATTAAGACTTTGATATATCAAAATGTTATTAATGCTTCAGTAAAAATCTAATTCAACAAGCTTTATCAATTTCCATTTGAATTTACAAGTATAAAATGATGGAAACTAATGCATTTTCAATAGCTAAACCTCATAAAAGCATTATGTAGACATTCCTTTTTGTCCTCATAACACATGCTTTTAATTGTACTTAGTACCCCTCATTTTTTAGCAATTTAAATTGTTTTTTTTTTTTGTTATAAATTATATGAATGTTTTAACTCTTGGAGAAATTGGAATGAAACAAAATATGCAGAAAAAAGAAATAATTGTCTATAACTATCTTATTTTTTTTTTTATACATTTCTATTGACATGGAATAAATCATCAATAATTGTTGTGATTAATAGCATTGAGAAAAGTCAATGGCCGTAATAATATTTTATTGCCATTTTTATTTTTATTTTTGTAAAATAATAGATCAAATCACATTTTCTTGTAAAATTATCATTAAGATTTACATGATTTCTTACAATGTAGCTTAAAACCAAATATTTCATCAAAGAAGTTATCAATAACCAACCCCACACAATGATATCTATTATAATACAAACTTCCTTCAATAAGTGTGTTTGTAAGTGTAAAGAAAGTAATAGAGATAAGAAAGTAAGGTAATAGAAATTGAGAAAGTAAAAAGAGAGAAATCTTTTCTCTTTTTTTGTTTTATTTTTCTCTCTGTTTATTCTACTATTTATAGAGTAATATATATAGTAAACCTAACTAATAAATTCTCTAACTATTCATCTAACAATAATAGAAGAAAACCAATGAGCATATGATATGTGTACATCTTGTAACTATATGAAACTATCTCTTAACATTCTCCCTTAAACTTAAGGTAGAAAGATTTTCTACTTTGAGTTTGTTTCTTAGATTTACAAACTAAGTGTTTGAGACAGCTTTCATCAAGACATCTGCTACTTGATCAATGGAAGGCACTTGTTAGACTAAAACCTTTCTTTGCAGAACCTTTTCCCTAATGAAATATAAATCCAATTCAATGTGTTTTGTCTTAGCATGTAAAATTGGATTAACAACCAATATAATAGTGCTAAGATTATCACACCAAATAACTGGTGGTGTAGACAAAGTGATTTTAATTTATGAGAGAAGAGATTGTAACCAAGTGATTTCTGCAACCAAACTAGTTAGGCTTATATACTCTACTTTTGTACTTGATCTAAAAACAGTATGTTGTTTCTTTTACTGCTAAGTGACTAAATTTGAACCAAAATATACACAAAATCCTAAAGTTGATCTTCAGTCATCAAGATCAGAGGCCCAATCGACATCACAAAATGCTACAAGATCAAAAGTAGGAGACTTTCTTAAATATAATCCATGATGAAGAGTTCCTTTCAAGTATCTAAGAATTCTTTTGACTACTTTCTAAAGAATTCTTTTGACTACTTTCTAATGAGATTCTAATGGAGCTTGCTTATATTGGCAAACTATATTAACACTATAGGCAATTTCAAGCTTAGTAATTATTACATATTGCAAAGCTCCTACAATTGATCTATACAACTTCACATCCTAAATTGATTCACTTCCATAGCCTGAAAGTTTTTGTCAATTGGTCATGGGAGTAGAAATAGGATTGGCACTTTGCATTTTGGATTTGCATAATATATCAATTGTGTATTTTCCTTGAGAGGTGAATGCCTTCAACAATATGCTTCACTTCAATCCCTAAAAAATAGTTGATTTCTCCAAGATCTTTTTAGCCAAACTCTCTATTTAAATTGGAAATGAGATGCATCATAACTTGTTCACTACTACTAGTGATAAGAATGTCATCTACATACACAAGAATATAGGTAGAATGAATTTTTGCTACACAAATGAACAAAGATTGATCTGACTTTGTAGAGATAAATCCAAAGGAATATAGGGCTACACTTAACTTTTCAAACCAAGGACTTGGTGCCTGTTTTAAGTCATATAAAGTTTTATGTAATTTGAAAACAATATGAGATTGGTTGTGCTGAATAAATCTAGGAGGTTGTTCCATAAAAATTTCTCATGCAACACTCCATTCAAAAAGACATTATTAATGTATAATTGATGAATTAACCAACCTCTAGACAAAGCTATAGTAAGCATAACCTGAATAGTTGTAGGTTTAACAATTGGATTAAAAGTTTCAGTGAAATCAAAACCAACAACTTGATCAAAATCTTTTGCATATATGTTTAACAATTGGATCTAGTTCTCTTGCTCTGTTTGAATCCCTGGCATTTAACGCCTCCTTGTCATCTCTCTTTGTCGCAAATTTCTCTTCTCAGGATAAGCCTAATCATGATCACCCGATTTTTTCTCATTGTGGGCTTATGGGGCATATTGTGGACCATTGCTACAAGTTACATGGGTGCCCAATTGGGTACAAGCCCAAACCCAAGGCCCAATTGAGATCTCTTTGGTCCACCAACAATCCATTATCTTTCTCTGAGCCATCAAAGGACACCCACTTCTCTTCTTCAACTACAACTGCCATACCACCCTCTCTACTTTCTGGTTTTCTCTCAACATATCAAGTTCAATAGCTCATAAAGTAGACTTTGTTCACTTTGGAAGGATCCTTTTTCATGCTCAAATCTTATTATGCACATGCATTGTTTAACTAAGATCATTATAATTGTTTCCCAAAGTGAGTCAATGCCAAATATTGAATAATTGGTTAAGCATAACTCTTACACACATTCCAAGATTTATGCTCTTAAATGTATGTGACTCACTTGCAACTTTTGGAAATACCCCAAAAGTGGATACAAAAGCAACCATGAATGAAAAAAAATCATAGTGTACAATGGCTCTATTTTCAAAAGAAAAAAAAAATCAATATTGATCATAGTGTATAATGGTTCTACTTTCAAAAGAAAAAGAAAATAGAAAGAAATATGATATCAAATTAAGGGAAAGTCAAGTTGTGTTGTATATAGATCAACAAGACCTTGTTAAACAGAAATCCAACAATCTTAAATCAAATTAATTGGATGTGTACTTTAATTAAAATAAATGCATGACTGGATCTCTTCTAAGTGATCAATTTTGAAATATAGAACTAGACAATAAGTCGTATTCCCTTGAACATCAATACTTATGTTTCTATGTTGGTCCTCTTATCCACTAATGGTTATGCATTGGGTTTCGAAACTAAAATTACAATTAACTTTGACCTTTAGACTTGAAACCTCATTCTTGATGGATTGATGTATAATATCTAAAGCAACTCACTTGTTTTGTAATTGATTAAAGTAAATCCTATAGGCTATTTAAAGCCATCTAGTACACCATTTCTTATTTCTCATTTTTTTGAGTTGTTTCAAGCACTCCAAGTTTCTGTTTCTTTGTCATTTGAGGTCAATTCTCTTAGTTTTTTGCATTTTTGTTCATATAGTATTGTTTTACACCTCATTTTTAGTATTCCTAGTCGTTTAGGGTTTTTTTTTTTTTATCAGTTTTTCTTACTTTTAGTGTCCTTTTATATTTCATCACCTTGTTATGGCAAGTTGTCATCATTCGCATGAGGTGACCCCTCCAAGGTCACTTGAGCCCATTTAGAGCATTGCGCTCCAAGGTCATTTTGGCTTAAGAGCTCTTCCTATTGAGTGCTTCCATTGTCAAGAGGCATGAGACTAGTACTACACCTCTTTCCATAATTGACGAGTTGAGGTTGAGCATCCGGTCGATCTCAAAGTCTTCTAGGAGACTTATTTTCTTACTATTGTTAGAGAGTGAGGATAAAAGATGTTACTCTCTTTTTAGGGGACTTTCTACCCCCATCTTATTTGCATTTTCTATTTGTTATAATTGGAGTTACCTTTCAGGTGATTTTATATGATTAGTTATTTCTTGTCTCTTCCTATTCCATCTGGTGTGTCCTTGGCATGCTGTAACTTGAGTCTTACTTTGGGCAGAAGCTATTCTCCAAGCCAACATGATTGCTAGCTACCTTTTTCACCTACCCCTTCTACCATTCTACTCATTGTACCCATATTTGTCAGTTGTCTACTCAATTCATTCATGCCATACTCTCTGGCTACCAATTCGATATCAACCAAGTGATTTTGGATAACATTACTCCTTCCCGTGATCCATCTTTTCGAGGAGGCACCGTTCTCTTTAACGGTCCAAGCTACCCATGCCCTCTTGGATGGGAGCTCCTAGGCTAAGCATTATAACCACATTTATGGACCGATGGCACCTCCAACCCACCATGGTTTTGAAAATGCGGCTCAACAAGCAGCTTAGGAGGCAATAACAGATGAGAATGAGCTCCAAGCTATGAAGTAAGGTGTAGCTCCTGAGATAAATTATCTTAAGCCTTCTTTGAGGACTTGTTCTAGTTGAGGTCATGCAAGTTATTCATGAGCTACTCACAAGCAATGTTTGAAATGCCACAAAAAATCGAGGATATTTCACCAATATTTCGGGTATCGATGGGGCTCGGTAGATAAATAGGATGGAAGTTTTGGTTATCCAAAATTTCAAGCATTTCCCTCATTTTTCATTGATATATTGGCTATATGCTGATATAATACCAATATATAAGTTATACTAACGATTTTTTAGTGCCTTGCTTACTTTTAGGCTAAAATGTTTCCCTATTTTTGCCAAAAGGTTTCTTTTATTTATTTTTATTTTAGGCCACATTCTCACATGCACGACCATACAATAGTCGTTCCGGATGAGAAAGTCACCATCTATTAAATAGGCAATTTTGTTCTCTCAAGTTCTCAACGTGGGACAACTTTTATTGACAAGTTTAAAAATCTAATCAAACAGGTAAACAAAATTTACATTGGTGAGACTCAAACAAAATTTACATTGGTAAGACTCGAACCCAAGTACACAAGTTTGTCGTGAAAGGACACTACCATTGAACCATATGTGAATTTGTAGTTTTAATTGTATATAGAATTATATATATAATGTACATATCTTTTATATGTTATAATATTTTTAATATATATTATAATATTATTTAATAAATTAAACTATTATAAATAAGTTATTTTTAATCTTCTTATTATATGTTTTGTATACCAATTAAATACAAGGTAAATATCAATTTTATAAATAAAATATTAATATTTTTAATATAAAATACTTATCTAAATATCATTGTTTTTTTATCCCTCAATATATTCAATTTAAACATATTATCATTCTAGTATTAATGTGCTTTTAAATTAGTATATTATTGCCTACTATTACAAATTTATTACATATTCCTATCTATATATATATAGTAATATGTGTTTTTTTTCATGTTTTATCAATTTTTGTTAGTTTTTCCAAGTATTTTCATGAATTTCCATTTCATCAATTTTTTTTGGGTCAAAATATTCCACCATTATTTCCCGATATATCCATAAATTCCAATGACCAATAAATTCGTGATTACTGATATTTTCATTCTTGCTCATGAGACATCTTCTTCTACCCACCCGACTGCCCGAGAGACATTGGATTCCATGGCCTATCTCCATCAGCGAATGGACTCCCATGATCTTCAACTTCGTGAGATCCAGGGACAACTCCACTATATCATTTCCTAGATGCACTCTAAAGGCGCATTGAGCTTTGCCTCTCCACCTCCTTTAGATGCTTATGTGTGTGTGTGTGTGTGTGTGTGTGTGTTTTCTTTTTGTATTATTAATCGGGATTTGTGTTTTTCTTTGCATATCTTATGTATCCAGAATTTTTTGTTTTTGCTATATATATTCTTCTTTCTCTTTAACTCTTGTGTGCTTTCCAATGTTTATAATTCATATGTTTTGCCATTTTTATGACAAAAAAAAAATCATTGACCATATTTAACTCACTTAAATAAGGGAAGCATAGGCATCGATATAATAGAAAAAAGATAAAGGAACTCCTTGACAAATAAGACTTAATAAGTTTTGAATTATTTATTTAATTCATTCTTTTACTCATTTAATTCTTAAGGGAAATTAATTGTAATAGTGGAGAAAATTAAACCTGAGACATTGGAGGAAATTAGATCAACTATTGAAAGCATAACTTGGAAGTTTAAGAGAGTTACCTAATATAGATATTTCCTATAAGATATTTCTATTTGAGTCACAAAAGCTTCTTCTCATGACTTTTATTGTCTATTTTTTGGTTGGAGATAGACCTCTAGGCATCATAGTTGATCTATTGTGTCTTATCAAGCTTATATTATGTTCGGTTGATTTGTATACATTTAGATTCCTCTCAAGCTCTACTTTGTACCTTGTTATCACTATAGGGATATGTTTCTTTTACATGCTTTCACAATGTATCGAGCACAATCTCTAACTATCATGTTCTATTGCTTTGATCATATCTTATCTCACACATTTTTCCACCTTTGTTGAAGTTTTTTTTACGTGTAGGTTACATGATTGGAAAATAAGTACTACCAGATGATGCAAAACATTCCCTTAGTTTATTTTTAATTAAGCATTAATGTTTGTTATGTAAACTCCGTTATAAGAGTTCGGGTGGGTTTATGTAATGATGTTTTGTCATAATATTGCCATAAAGGGAAATTGTTAGGACATTAAGCCTTGATTATATGCCGGCAATTTTGTTCCTTTTAATGTTTGGCCATAGAAGTCTTTTTAGATAGTGACTTGCTCTTTATTGAAGATTAAGAGTTGTAATTTGTCTAACCGAGAATTCACAAGTACATCTAAAAAAGTTTGGCTTGTAGTAAGTTAGGCTTCTTTGAGGTATAAAGATGATTGGTAATTGTTTTGAACTTAAAATTAATTTTTATAAAGTTTTTTAAAAATAGAGGATGCTCAAATGGGGAGCAGTGCTTAAGTGTTGATCGCTCAAGTGCCTCACATTGCTTGAGCGCTTAAGCCACCTTTGTAAGCTTGAGCAATCATGAATCTAGTTAAGATTTCTTCACACAAAATTGATTTGGAAGTCTTCTAAAACCAAACCTTTTGGAGATTTATTCCTACAAATACCTCTTTATAACCCCTTAAGGGTTATAGATTTTTTTAGAGATTAGTGAAAGATCTTACATTCTTTAGAAAGAGTCTCTTAGAGAAAAAGCCTAACAAGCCACACCATTCCCGATCTCTCATTCAAGGATTCAATATTTGAATCTTGGTTTGAAAACCTACATCCCTTTAACAAGGTTCAAATGTATTCACTAGAGTAATAGGAGGTTGCTACGTTGCGGACATGGATCAAGTTTTAAGTATTGAAGAGTAAGTCTTTAGGGTAAAGTGGCTAAGTAAATCTATGTAACTTGATATCATATAATGGATTTAGATTAGCGATCATAGACTTTCTAGTTTTTTATCTCCACAGTTAGTGTGGGGGGTTTCCATGTAAAAAATCTCTTTTACCTCATTGCTTATTACTTGATATCTTGTTTGAATTGCCTATAATAGAAAGGATTGATATACCTCAATATCTCATAGGATAAAAATTGGGTATAACATATAAATCTTTGTTTAAATTTTTTAATACATCCATTTAGCCCTCCTCCCCTAGGTGTTACCCCACTAGACTTAGGGGCTTTTTCAAACCATAAGTTGGTTCACCCTGAGCTATTGGTTTATGTTGTTGACCATCGTTAGTTGATTCATTTTGTTCGATTGCACTTGTTAGTCGATTAATCTATATATATATATATATATATATATATTATTTTCTCATACCCAACTTTTGTTTCTTGTGATTTCTCCACCTAAAACCCATCAATTATTTTACATCATAAACCAGAGCTTCACCACTTGTCTTGTATTCTAACCTTAACAATTCATCTTCTTTAAAAGTAACATCTCTACTAATTATTGCCTTCCTCAAATTTAGATGCTACAACTTATACCCTTTCACTTTAGTAGGATATCCAAGAAATAAACATTTCTTTCTTTGCTCTTGGTTGCAACTTTTTATCATTTACATGTGCATATGTTGTTGACCCAAACACTATAAGGTGTTGGTAACTTCATGGTTTACCTGTCCATATTTCTTGAGGCGTTTTGAACTTTATGGAACTCAAAGGGAATTTGTTAATCAAGTGACATGTAATATGGATAGCTTTCAACTATAACTTTGTAGGTTATCTTATATTTATCAACATGCATCTTACTCTTTCAAGAATAGTATGATTCATCCTTTTAGCCAAGCCATTTTGCTAAGATGTACTCTTCACTGTTCTTGTTGGGGTTAAGCCCCTAAAGGAAAGACATAATGTAACAAAGTTAGACTTAACTATCCTCTTGCCATCCCTTTGGTGTATTGACATTGATTTGAGCATTTAACTCATATCTCTTACATTATTATATGACTTGGGTGCATTAGGAGTTGCATACAAGATACAAGTCATGAGTTCCTCATAAGTATATAAGTTGTCCACAATTGGTTAATGGATTTGGTCAATCTAATAAATACTATAGTGCACCACCTCCTAATTGAAGGGATGACTTATCTTGGACATCGAGATGAGTTTCCCATGATGAGTGCACTAGTTTATGTGATACACATTGGACTGGACCTATAGTGAATCATGATGTAAGACTATCAAATGTCATGATTCACCAAGCTATTATGCTGCATAGACTCTCAACCTAGAAAGGATATTGAGCATATGCTAAAATCAACAGAAGATTTTGACCTATGAGAGAGACCCTAAAGTGGTCATATATCCTTATGGATTAGGTCACCGTTAATGGAGGCTAGTAACAATAGGTATTCGTAATAGAGGCACCATGATATCTCATGGGATTGAGACAGTGTGTCCCCTTGGGTGATCCAAAGGACATGTGATCATGAAATTTATGGCCACAACAATTTCTTTTGTGGAATTTGACTTATGCTCCTTAGAGTTGGAGCTAGAGCATGTTAGTTAATCATATAATAAGTGGGATCTATAACTCAAGGATTGGAGATGTAATCTTGATCGGTGATAGCACTACCTTGTTAGATAATGAACACCAGTTCATGGGGAGTTTATATGGAATGGATAGTAGGATGTCGTGGACCTGAACTTTGTCTCATTGTTATGTACATATGGTATTGGAGTGTAGTTGATTCTCTTTAATGGAATGTTGAATCAACTTTAAAATTGGATTTTGATAGAGCAAATACTCCAATGGGTCCTAGTGGTTCTCGCTTTAAGCTTATATACTATGTGACACATTTTATGAGGGTTGGATTGACTCTAGGTTGATTCTTATGCATAAGAGCATTTTGTTAATTACATAAGGTTGCATAGGGGATAATGAACAAGGTATTTGGTTTGGGCTAATTGATCAATTAGATGACCCTATGTAGTTAATTAATCAATTATGAGCCATTTTGGGCTAGACTAAGTGACCCAAGCCTTGGTGGGCTTAAGTCACTTAAGCATAATCGACAAGCCTATAAATACCCCTTTATAAGTTAGCGTTTCCTAATGAATTTCAATGAGAGTTGTTTTCCACCTCTAGAGAAAGACAGAGAGAAAGTCATAGCCTTATCCATTTTGTTGCCCATACTTTAGAGTGCTAAGATTGTGGTTCAAGTCATTGGGTGGAGGATCTTAGGTGTACGAGACCTCCTTAGATGAGAGGCTACAACACTTGGACATGCGTAGGGCGCGTGCACAAGACGTGCATAGACCATGTGCATAGGAATTGCATGAGACATGCACATGGGCAGTAGCATGAGGAGAGAGACTCTCTAGTTTTTCCAAGTATGTTCTTCATCGGATGGATTTTGATATGGGAACATCTAAATCACATGTTTGAGTTTCAAATCTCTACATCTATAGTTATTAATGGTTTTCATTGCTAATTTATTCCATTGTGATAGATTTACAAATGCCTAGGGATAGATGCATTCACCCTATGAGATCCAAGGCATAGGAACGAAGTATTAATCTAGGGTTCCCAAGTGATGACAATAGTAAGATATCAAGATTGAACCTAGCACTAATTAAACATCTGGTATTTAGACCTAGGTCATATTAATCTAAATAGGATCCAAAGATTGGTAAAGTCTAGACTCTTTGATTCCGAAAGATCTTATAGTTTATGAATCCTATATAGATGGTAAAATGATCAAGAGGACTAGAGGTAAGGAATATTTGGAGTTAGTGCATACTAATATGTATGGAACTTTTAGTGTCTATGCATGGAGAGGGTATGGGTATTTCATCACTTTTAGTAATGATTACTTTAGGTTTGGATATGTACATAGGAAATCTGATGCCTTGGATACATTCATTGAATTTAAGGCGAGATCAAATAACCTATTGGGTATACATACCAAGTCATTTCAATTATATCAAGTTGATATGTCTGATAAGTTTGATTCTTTTTGTTAGAGCATAAGATTATTTTCTAGTTATGTTCATCAAGGTCTCTATTGCAAAATGAATAAGTGGAAAGAAGATATCAAACTTGGATGGACATAGTAAGATTATGGATAGGTTTGTCATATTTTCTTAAATTCTTTTGAGGAGATGTCTTATAGATTGTTGATGCGACTCTTGGTAGCTTAGCTTTGAAGGCGTATCAACAAAATTTATACCTTAAATACTATTACTAAAGTAGCCAAGCTACTATAGCATAGTGGTTCTAGGATAGTTCACTGGGAAGGGTTTTCGCAAGCACAAGTGATATTCAAATTAGGAAAATAGGTGATTTTCTTATGGATGTTAGCTTTAAAAGAAGATGTAAACGTTTTAGAGAGATTTAAACTAATTTAAGCTAACATTAAAGACTAAAATGAAAGGGTGTAAAAACAAGTTTCTCAAAGATAGGATAGCTATGCTCTGGCTCTTATGCAAATTGGAAATCTCAGGATAGGCTCCTCGCGTTGGGGTTGCAACTATGGTGATGCTTGCTTCCCAAACCGGTATGGATTTAGCAAATCAAGTTTTAATCCTTTAAAATGGAAAAACAGATGGTAGTGAATTTCATCAATGGTTATTCACCTTGGTCTTCCTTTGAATGACTCGTAAGAGATAACTAATGGTCTAAAGCTAAAAGCTTATCAAATATTGGCAACTCAAAGTCATTCCAGGTGATAAACTCACCTTTCAATGGCCATTGAAATTGGTTCTAACGGATTAATGCAAAACTTGGAATTGAAAACCTCACCTTCCAATAGCTCGTAGGAGATAACTAATGGATAGAAATCCAAAAGCTTATCAAGTATTGGCCGTTGGAAGTTGTCCAAAGGAAATAAAAACCAAACTTTGCATTAATGAACCATTAATGAAAAACGACTACCTTACCTTCCAGGTGCGAGAAATTTCCATGGGATTGCATCCAAGCCATCACATAACATCCATACTTTGAGAAACTTAAAAGTTTTAGCCGATCATCCTTGGGGATTTCATCCTCCAAGGATGTTTGGCTACTAAGAAAATGAGAAAGAAAAGAGAGAAAAAAGCGTATGAACAAAAGTTCTCTTATAACTTATAAAGTTATAGGTTACAAGATAGATTTGTCTGAGGCTCTTCACCTCTATTTAAAGACAATAACAAGCTAAATTACAAGAGCTATTACAAAAGCAACCTTTTCATTGGTTGATTACAAGGGTAAAATAGGTATTTACAAAGCTAAAAATCAAGCAAAATATCTTGGAGAACCGGCAGTGGAATATCATCAACAGCGTCTCAAGACAGGGGATTTCAAAGGCATTTTCGCAAGGGGAAAGATGAAGGGTCCAAATTTCGCAAGGTGGTTCTTCATGGTGCGAAATGGCCAAATTTCGCACCATGAAGAAAATCTCCTTGCGAAATGGTGTTCCCATGGCTTGATGCAGTTGTCTTCCAAAGGCCATATCTTCCTCATTTCAGCTCCAAATCATACACTGTTTGAAGCGTTGGATTCTTGACTTCCAGAGCTTTGAAATGGTATATAGAATGTAGAAAATGGACTTCGGGAAGTGCTCCAAAAGTGTGAAGTAAAACTGTAGATGCTGTTCTCTGTTCTCTTCACTCTGTTTTCCTCTTTGCTTCTTTCCTTTGCTTCTCTCCTTTGCTTGGCTTGTCTTAATGATCCAAAAAGCTGTCAAAACACTAAAACTAGCCACAAATATGATTAAAAGTCATTGCTAGGTCCTTAACATGCCAATTGGGATAAAGATGGAGAACTACTACACAAAAGTGCTTAAAACACAATGAATTAAAGGCGTAAAATGACACTTTTTGGGTAGTAATCAATTGTGTAATTACTTTTTTTTTCCTAAGAGGTGTATTAGTTTATAGGATATCTAAGAGGATTTTTGGGTTATCACCTTTATAGTCAAAATCATCAAAAGATATTTGTTAACATAAATGTCCCATTTTTCATGAAGATTATATGATAAGGAAGAAGACATAGAGTGATATAGATTGCAGGTTATATTAGAAGATAGTCCCACATTGCATAGGATACTACGGATCCAGAGGGTTAAAGACATACCATTCCTATGATTTCTAGTACACCAGTACCTCATCATAGTGGGAAGTTTATATCCCACAGATAATGATGAAGCGGTGAGCAATGTTTATGCTCACTCAAGGCAAGGACGTGTGATCATGAAATCTATGAACCCATAGTAATTCCTTTAGTGAAATTTGAGATATGCTCTTTGTGAGTTAGAGTATGTTATTTAATCACAAAATAAGATGATCTATAACTCAAAGATTGTAGAGGTAGTCTTGAAAGGCTGATAACTTTCACCTTGTTAGACTATGAACAACCAATTCATGGGAAGGCTGTATACAATAGATAGCAAGTCACGAACTTGAGCACTTGGTGTCTCGCTGTTATATACATAGAGTTCCAAAGTACAATTAACTCTCTATAGTAGGATATTGGATTCTAAGGGATCTAGTATTGTCCTATGGGTTCCATTGGTCTCTACTAAAGCTCATCTTCCTTGATAGAATGGTTTATGAGAGTTGGATGGGTTTTCAGTTCACTTGTGTGCATAAAGGCATTTTGGTAATTGCGCAAGGTTACACAGAGGTAATTGTGCAATATCTTGGAACTTGGCTAATTGATTAATTGGAGCCTTATTTTGTTAATTAATCAATTAGCAACCTTTTTGGGCTAAATTAAGTGACCCACACCCATAATGGGCCCAAGTCACTTAAGCATAGTAGGAAACCTATAAATACCTTTCGCAAGGGTTTAGGTTTCTAATTCAATCTTGTCATTCTCTCCCTATAGTCCAGAGAGAGAACCCTAGTCTTCAACCTTGAGATTTCCACCATCTTAGTGCCTAGACTCAAGAAGGAGTCATCGAGTGGATGATTATGGGTTTATAAGATCTTTCTTAAATTTGGAGCTTTCTACATTAACAAGAATTGATTTGGGAACATCCAAATAATATGTATAACACTTTTCTCTAGATCTATGATATGTTTTTGTTTTTTAAATACCAAAGTTTTCAACTATGCTTAGATCTAGAAAGCATAAGATAGGATTACATGCACCCTAATAATCCAAGGCCTAGGAATAGAATTATCTAAGGTTTCCTAACAAATATAACCCAATAAGTAAGAATGATTTATAGGAACTAAAATTTCTTTCAAAAAGAAAAGAAGTTTATTGGAGTAAGATAGGTATACAAGAGAAGGAAAAATGCAAAATGAGTAGAAAAATACAAAGCAACATTGGTGCAAAGGATTATAAGCAAGAATAATGCACCAATAAGTTGAGGGTATTTGGTCTCATTGCTCTTTTAGTAACTATGAGATTAATAATCTCTTTAATAGCTCAAAATAGTTGAAAATTTTCAAATGGATGTGGAATCCAATTTTTTGAATTGACATCTTGAAGAAGAAGTGTATGTAGAACAAACCATAGTTGGTATATATATATATATATATATATATGGGCATGAGAATAAAGTTCCAAAATTGAAAATAACCTTGTATGGAATAAAACAAACACTAAGAGCATGGAATAATAGAATTGACCAATATTTTCACGATAATAATTTTGTTTGATACCTTTATGAACATAAAAGTGAATGAAAAAAGTGATATATTACTTGTTTGTTTGGATGTGAATTGTTTGATCTTTATTGGAACTAATCCAATCATGTTTAGTGAGTTCAAAGAAGTAATAGGATAAAAGTTTGAGATGATTGGATTAGTCTCATATCATACTCTCTTGGCATAGACTTGAAGCAAATTGAAAAGAGTACTTTTCATTTCTCAAGAAGACCATGCAAAATAAATTTTTAGAAAGTTTAACTTGAATATGTGTAATATGGTAAACACAATAATATAATGCAAAGCTAAATTATCAAAGACATGTAGAAGGAGAAAAAGTGGATTCAACATAACATAAAATCTTAGTTGGAACCATACACTATTTGACTCATACAAGTTCAAACATTCTCTTTGGAGTTGGATTTGTCCATCATTATATGGAAGCACTAATGGTTATTTACACTAAGACCTCCTAGTGAATTTTTCACTACATCAACGACACTTTTGATTATGACTTATATTATTCACCTTTAACAATTTTAGACTTGTTGTATATAATGATAGTAATTAAGGTGGAGACTTGGATGATATAGAGAGAACCAATAGCTTTATATTCCTCATGGGAGAGACACCATGTTCACTTGGACTTCAAAGAAGCAACCTATTGTGAAACTTTCAACCTATGAAGTGGAATTTGTGAAAATGTTTACAAAATCTCATAATCAAATTGTGAAAATGTTTACAAAGTCTCTCAAGTTTAATGATTTTAGAATGCTAAGGATGCTACTTTTACAAATCAAGTTGAAGGCATGAGTGAAAATGTTCACAAAGTTTAAAATTTTTAGAAAACTAAGGTTGCTATTTTTACAAACCAAGTTGAAGGGAGGATGTTAGTTAAACTGGATTTAGGAAGTTTCTAAAAAATTAGAATTTGAGTTAGATTCTAAAATGCTTGATTTAGTTTGTATATTTTGTTATTACAAGATTTTATATTTTACCATTATGAGTATCTATTTTTTTTTAGGTGTTAATATCTATAAATAAGATGTTACGTAATAGTTGAACAAGAGTGGTGGAAGACAATAAATTTTTTCTTAGTCATGTCAATTATTTAAATATCTCCCTTTACATATGTAATTACTTGTGTATTTTTTTCAACCATATTACTGCAACATATGTGAATCTGCTGGTTGGTCTATGAAAATTTATATCAGTTGTTCAACCTGTTAAATTCTGTTAGGTTTGTGTAACGGTATTTAGGTCATAGCATCTTTCCCTAAGCCCGCATTTTTCTAAATATATAATTAAAATTGTTGTGCTTGCAATTTTAATGAAATCTAGCATTGGATACTTAACTACATCCCACAAAACGACAAAAAATTGGTGGCGATTTCATGGAGGCTAACCATTCACCTGCGTTTAGCCAAGTTGTGTTTCAACAGTAAAGTAATTATCTCAATCAAAACACAAAATTCAGTTTTCTAAACAATTATTGTTATTGGAAAACATGCACGGAACTTAAGCATCATAAGGTACTTAAGCAATCCTAGTTGGACGTTCAGTATCCAGATCTTTTCATTAATTGGTTTTTCTCTTTTTGTGCCAACATCTGCTCTCTCTCTCCAGCATGCAAGCGTAAGTGGTAAGCACCTCTTTTGTGCTTTAAATTAATTGAATACTTGATCTTATTCCGCCATTCTTTTGGGTCTAACCCAAAAATACATTTACCATGCCTTCTTTTCATGTCCTCAACTTACTCAAAAGCTCATAAGTCCCATTGGATATGATGTACTGAGTTTCAGATTTTTGAAGTAAAATTATCAACATCGTCTAGCATATATCCTAATAGATTATATGGATGTTTTAACACTCGGAGAAATTGAAATGCAGCCAAATATGCAGAAAAAAGAAATGGTTGTGACCAATAGTTATATTTATTCTCTTTTATTTCTGTTGATACTCAAATTTTTAGGGATAGAGCATCAACAATCCTTATGATGAGTTAATAATGTTGAGAAAAGTCAATGACTACACAATGTAACTTAAAACCAAATATGTCATCAAAGAAGACATCAATAATCACTCCCACACAATGATATGTTGTATAATTCATTACTTGTATCAAACACAAATTTCCTTCAATGTGTGTCTATGAATAAAAGAGAGTTATTGGTTTATATTCGACATACACGCTATATAGGCCATGCTAATAGCAATTGATAACAAGAATCTCAACACTGAAGTTCACGTAGAATCAGGTGTGCACCATATTGGGGTTGCATAGTTAGGATACTGAAAGGAGCATGAGCATAGGATGGCGAAAGTTCAAATGAGAAGTGTTGTAAGATCATTGCCAAAGCTATTTTTGCCTCCATCATTGCAAAATTTTGTCCAATGCATACCCGAGGACCCCAACCAAATGGGAAAAATGAAGCTTGGTTTTTTGTTGCCTTCAAAACTCCTTCTGCAAACCTCTCTGGATTAAACTCCTTTGCATCATCCCCCCAAATTTCATGATCATGGTGAACTAGGATGGTGGGCAACACGACCTGCACTCCAGCTGGAAAACACATGTCTCCCACTTGAGTGTCCTTATAAACAGCTCTAGCAAGCATTGCTACTGGTGGGTATAACCTAAGAACCTCATGAAAAATCATGGTAACCTGTGGTAGAGAAACTTTAGAAGTTGTTGCAAGAGAATTCTTACTAAAATACATTCTAAATCATTATGAAGGACACTGAAGAATAAAGCAATTTCTTAAAATAGTGATGCAGAAGACAAAATGTTCTAAATCATGCATGACAAAATATCAAGTATGCAAAGGACATTGCATATCCCATGGATATAATAACTTAAGAACCTCATGAAAAATCATCATAATCTAGCAGAGAAATTTGAAATCATGACATGAGAACCCGTTCCTGAGCTACTAAGTGAAAGCAAATGTTTAGTACAAGATATAAAAACTTAAGAGAAATGTGTTTTCAATTTTACTCCAATTATGGGGAAAAAAACAGAGTACTATACGATTTTAGTGAGAATCATTAAACTGAAGATTGGACTGAGTACTCACAATTTTTAGGTGATTTAATCCATCAGCTTCCGGTTTTTTATTCCCAAAAACCTGTAAAACCTCTTCTCTTGCACGAGCTTGCCAATTTTGATGCTCGCTTAGCAGGACCATTGTCCATACAAGCAGAACTGAGGTTGTCTCTTGGCCAGCAAGATAGAATAGCTTACACTCTTCAATGACATCTTTGACACTCATTCCAATCTTCTTGTTATTTTGATGTTCTTGAATTTCTCTAAAATTGGATTCCATTAGCATACCTAATAAGTCACTATTAGCAGTTTCGCCAGCCTTCATTGCCTTCTCCCTTTTGTTAATGATACCCCTCAACAATGCATATACTTCTTTGCTTATTTGCTTCATCCTCCTGTTCGTCTTTGTGGGTAAAAACCTGCGCGCATGTTAGTAATTCTAGTAAATAAGACATCACATGAAACACACAGACATTAATTCTTATTTTCATCCATGCCTTCTACTTCTCCATTAATTTTTTGAAAGTCGTATAAGGCTTCAAAGGTAGAAACTATCAAGACAATAACTAATGGTTTCATCTACACATGAGTTGCAGTGGTATCTCATCATCTTGACACAATATCCTGCAAACATAAGATTGAGGATACTAAACATCAATTAGTGAAACATACTATTTTCTAAGTGTTGTACAAAAGAAGTAATTGACTAAAAGGGGATGAAATGATCTCAGAGTTGTAAATCTAATATCTCTTATGCTTGACCTTGAAAAGTAATCCATTTTTAACATAAATTCTCTTTGAACATAAATTCCCTTCAACCTTGTTAACCAAACACACATTTGAGCATTGTGAAACTTTCAACCTATGAAGCGAAATTTGTGTTGGCATCATTTGTAGGTCATGAAATTTGTTCAAGAAACTTAATTTACCACACAAGAGACTAATAAAGATCTATATGGATATAAAATCAACAATTACCTTATGAGAAAAATCTAGTTCTCCATGATGGTGTTGAATTTTGAATTTTGCCTTAGTATCTACTGGAATTTGAATTTTGAAGTTAAATTTTGTAGTTGGAGTCTTACACAAAATCTGCAACATCCAAATATTTTCTTGTTTTTATTTGGTCAAGATTTGGTTTCTATTTGATAGGAAGTAATTGTTCATCATCTAGTAGCTTGATTTTCTGTTATTCTAATGTCATTTCAGTTACAAGCTTATGTATAAATTCAATACTCTTCATCAATAAAATGTGTGTTCCAGTAGTCCAAAAATATATATTCTGCATAAGTGTTTTAATCTAAGATCAACAGATGGAAGCCAGTATATTGATACAAAATATCATTTATTAGAGAGTACATTATGAAATATGAAGTGCAATTAAAATTTACAAAATCTCATGATCAAATTGTGAAAACATTAACCAAGTCTCTCAAGTTTAAAGATTTTAGAAAGCTAAGGATGCTATTTTTACAAATCAAGTTGATGGTAGGATGTTAGTTAAACTAGATTTAGAAAGTTTCTAAAAATTAGATTTTGAGTTAGGTTTTAAAAGTTAATTAAAATATTTTATACAAAATTCTTGATTTAGTTTGTATATTTTGTTACTGCAAGATTTTATATTTTACTATTGTGAGTATTTTTTTTAGGTGTTAGGTGTTACTATTGTGAGTATACAATAAATTTTTTCTTAATTATCTCAATTATTTATATATGTAATTGCTTGTGTGTTTTTTCAACCACATTGCTGCAACATAGGTGAATCCGCTGGTTGGTCTATGAAAATTCATATCAGTTGTTCAACCTTTTAAATTCTGTAACGTATGTAGATTATAGCCTCTTCCCTAAGCCTGCATTTTTCTTTTATTTCATGGTGTCAACACTTCAGGAAAGCAAAACTTCCTAAAATGGAATATGGTGTGCAAGGACAAAGAGACTTGTTAGGCATCTAAACTCTAGGGAAATGTAAGACTGATTTGAAACCAAAATTTGAGCAAACTAAATCTGCTGAAACACTGCTGCAAAAAGAAAACAAAGCCCCAAATAACTCTTTGATCTTTTGTACCAAGCAGACTCGTGTATGAATAGTTTCAGAAAAATAAGCTGCATATTTCTTGAAATATTTTTATGCATACCTCCATCCCGGGATATAAACTGACATTGTAACCTGGATTGCAAGATGTGTTTGTTCTTTCTGGAGCTGGAATATCCTTCTTCCTTCTTCATAGCTACTACCAAATGCTGTCCGAGAAATCACATCCCCTGTCAAATTTTCAAGATAGGGCCAAACATCCAACTCACATGATCCCCCCACCGAAAGCATTTTCCATTTGGTCACCATGTCGCGACAACTCAGATGAAATGCCGGCAACATATTCTTTAACAAATTCAACCACAAAATAAATTAATAAAGACCAAAACAGTCCAGTATCCAGTTTCAAATTCAATATACAGCCATTTATCACTGACCTGCGAAATAACAATTTAACTAGTCCATAAAGCATGTACTGCCTAAAGTCATCATATGTTAGGAAGAGTCATATGGGTGATGGGTGGAGGATGAGGAATATTCAGTTTTACCATGGAGGCACTGACTAAAGAAATCATAGAAAAAAAATGTGCATATTCATGAAAAGTTAGATGTACTGGTAATAGTAATGAAAAGTTAGATGTATGGGTAATAAGCAAGCAAGATAAGAAAGTTGTTCAGATCTTACTGTCATATGTATCAAGTATTTTAAACTAGGAGCAGACAATCAAGCATATTTTGATCCTTATGGTTCAAATTTCTATTGGAGACTGGAAAAAGACTTTAGATGAGTAAGAAAAAAAACAAGGAAAAGGTAGGACACATTGGGTATGTGAAAATACTTCATTAAACTGATCGAAATATTTGGGAATTTCGATAATTATCTTTATGGTAACTGAAAAAGGTATTTTAAAATATATGATAATTTTTCAAATACTAATATAAAATTATCTTTCGAAGACACAATTTTAGTGTAGTTTTCAAGTGTTAAATTTACTTTTTTAAAAAGACAACTTTATAAAATTCAGTTCTTTTAACTTTTAAATGATAACTTTTGAATTAGTATCTAGCAAACTTTTAAATGATAACTTTTAAATTATGAAATAAATTTTCAACTACCATATTTTCCACTGCATTCGCATGCTCCAAATCTTATATATATTATCACTTAAATTTTTTTTTCCACTGCATTCGCATGCTCAATCTCTTTTCCAACAGTGAGAGGGCTATGCAGAGAAGTTAAACTAGGGAAAAAATCCAAGTCTGTAGTACATGAAACAATGGGAGAGCCTTGTGGAACTGTAATATGTCACAATTGAAGCAGTTTCAATTATGGAACTGTTTGTTCACTTTCAGAGTTTGTGAAAAGATTAAAAAAAAAAAAAAACATGGAAATAAGGTAAAATATTCTGGTTTGGAAACTGGGCATTGAAAATTACCTTCAACTTTTCTAGATGGAAAGCTGGGTTGATGATCTTTCTACGTTTAGCCCATCGTTCGCCTTCCAAGGTCACCAGACCAGAAACCAGCAACTTGCCAAGTGGGTGTGGGGGTGGCTTTTGAAAGACATTGGACTTCAACAAAACATCCCTTATTAGCTCAGGCTCCATAATGTTTACTATTGGATTTGGACCGAACCATGCAAAGGAATTTTTACCTGCATGTTTATGCCATTATTGGGTAGTGTTAGCCTTAGATTGCTTTTAGTTTGGACTTCACACAAATTCAACTTTGGTTATTAAAATTTAGTTGAACCCAACTTGGACCATCGAAAACAACGAAAACTTCAACCATAGTTTCTATGCTGAGTTATTATAAATGGACTAAATCATTTTTTCAGAATTGTCTCAACGTCAATTGATATTAAGGAATGAACTCTATTCATTGTAGCCTTAAGATTAAATAATGAAATCAAGAGGGCTATCAATATGCTTGGCAGGCTGGGTGACAGTTTTGGATAGATACAACAATTTTAATTATTTAGCTTTGGATTATTTCCAGAGAATATTCTGCATGGGATACTTAAGACTACATCCCACAAAAAGACAAAAAAAATGGTGGCAATTTCAAGGAGGCTAATCATTCACCTGCCTTTAGCCAATGATTAGTTACAAACAAAACCTTCCGAAAAGAAAAGGGGAGAGCCCATCTGGATGGACTAGAATCACTATGTTTTGTCATGTACTAATGGACGAGAGCGGCTACAAAATTCGAGTTTCAAATAACAAATTTTTAGTAAGGATGTTCCTGAATGATATAATTACTCACGTATTATCAAATATATGTATGTAGAAGCTATTTTAATTATCAACACAATAGAATTGGCATTGAAAGAAAAAATAAGATTTAACCAATTCTGCAGTTAGCTACCAGTTTCATTTATACTTTGAACACAAATAACTGACATAAAAATTCATCCAAAAGTTCCTTAACTTGAAACGTTATAAATTAATTCCAACACTTGAAAAAAAAAGGTGAAAATTTGGCATAAATTAAAAGTTATTCACAGCTCCCAGAAACTATACAATTGAAAAGTAAAAACAGTACTTTTCAAAGTATAAAATAAATTGTTAGGAAGAGGAGCAGAAAACAAACAACGGGCAGTATAAAAATGTTGACCATATTTTGAAGAAATCAGCAAACTTTAATACTATGATGAAAAGTAATAACTCCTATCGGTACCGTATTTCTTAATGAAATGACAATGAAAGGGCAGGACACGCGGAGCAATATCATCGGAGAGGCTGATTGGTCTTGAATATGCTTCTTTTAACATCATGGACATCTCTTTGAAGTCCCCATGCAAAAGCCTATAAGAATTCCCAGCCAAGCCTTGCTCTCTAAGGCATCTTTCTAACCTCTTTGGTCTCAACCACACCCAATTCAGTAGCCTCCATAAACAGCTTATGAGCACAGTAAGGAACCCAAAAGAAATTGCAACTGAGCTATGCTTCATTTCCAGTTTGAGGGACTTCTATCAGGAGAGGTATGTTAAATCACTTCAGAGTGAGAGAATGACTTTATGCTGCCGATGTGTATAAATTGGCCCCTCTTCTATTCCCTCGTGCCGGCAAACATAGAAGATTTCGTCAATGCCTAATGGGGAGAAGAACGTCTAGTATTTTAAAATCTATAAATTATCTATTTTAATTGTCTCCGTCAATATGGCTTTTAAACTTCTCAATGAATTATTAATTTATTCTATTTGATACATTTCAAAGTTTGTGCAATCATCACTGCTTATTAAAAACTATATATGCCATGAATGTAGAAGGCAAAATTTGAGCATACGGAATATGGAATTCTATTTGACCAGCTTTCACTTGTGAGTAGATGGAGCACGTGGATGCTCACTTTCAGAGCCTCAAGGGACAGCTCGCATCCCTCACATCTTGGCAGATGTCGCAGGGTGCTTCCAGCTCTACAACTCCATCTGATCTGGACTTTTTGATACTTCATGTTTTTTCGTTTTTTTTTTTTGTTTTTTGTTTTTGTTTTTTTTTTGTTTTTGTGGATAAGTTTATTTTGTACACCTAACCCATCTTGGCTCAGTCTATCATATATTTTGTTTATCTAGATGTACTTTTATTTTCTTATCTCTTGTATCCAGAACCTTTTTTACCATATATGTCCATGTGTTTGCTTTTCTTTTTTCCTTTTCGTATGCTTACTGCTTCATCATGCTCTTTGTCATTTTTTGCAACAAAAAGGGGGAGATGGATTGTTGATTTGATTGAGTGTTTTGATATTCATATTTTTTTGACATCTGTTTCATGACTTGCATCCCCTTACTCGTTTACCTGATTTGATAAAATTGATCAGTTATCTTTCTTCCCAAACACTACTTTACTTGGGTATGTTGTTTAGTGTGTGCAAGTTCTAGGTACTAGGGTATTGCTCATTTTTTGGATGTGCCTTCTAGTCCTTTGCACGTTAGATGATGAATTCGTTTAGACAAGAGGTATTGAGAGATTTGTAAACTCCATTTGAGAGTATTGAGGGGTTTATGCAATTTATATTTTATCATAAAATTGCCAAAGGGAGAGATTGTTCGTACATTAGGTGATGTAGTTTAAAATTGTCAATTTTGTTCTATTCATTTTGGTTTAGGATCTTTCTAGATTGTGTCTCACTCCCCATTGAAGACTCAAGGTTATTAATTGATCAACCAAGATTACATAGGTAAGTGTAAAAAGATTTGGGAAAGGCAAGTTAGTGTTTGGTATGCCATGGCATTGATTGAGTGGTTTAAAATTGAGCAAAATGATTTTCTAACCAGGTTTAAAAAATGCCTAAAGCGCACAAGCACTCTAAGAGCATTTGAGCCCTAGCAACATAATTCTCTAGAATTTTGGAGATCTGTCTTTCTATTGTTAAAGGATTTATTTTGAGGAACTTTTTAGAATTAGTCCACTAGGTTCCTAGGCTTATATATATGTTGCCTAAAAAGGTTTTTGGTTTGATGCTTTTGAGTTGAAAAACCTAGTTTGTCTTCCTGTTTCCAAAATTCTAAAAGAAATATTCATATTTACTTCTACCTAGTTGAGAAGGAGATTTGTATCCCCCTCAAGTGCTGAAGTGAGATCCTCTATAAGCACATGAGATGTTGCATTGTGGACGCAAAACACAATGTAGGTGTTAGGTAGTAAGTCTTCATAGTAGCTTTCATCAGGTAAAATTGAGTACATACCCCATTACATATGATGGAGAGCTCCTCAAATGCTATCCTAGAATCGAAATCAATTGATACTAAATTAACACCCAACCCATATTTCTAACAAAATCTTGCAATTTCACATTTTGAGCACCAATCCATGAAAATGGTGTTTTTGGGGAGCAATTTCAATTGATTTAGGAGAGCATATTAGATCTTACCCTTCCCCTCTTGAGATTTGAGACTGAGGAGTAACCTGTTTTCGGATAGATTCAATATCACTAATTGATTAATTTCTATGTATAATATGTTTTTCTAAATTTTAAACTCATAAAAATTCCATCCTTTTAATTCTATTAGAATAACGTAAATCATATGGAAGTTGGATTCTAAATCTCAAGTCTTCACATCATCAAGTATCAACTATAAGAACTCAAACTCAACACTTTAGTGGCTCTAAAGAGTCTATTTTAGTGCATTTGAGGTATTTAAAAATTACCTAATGCTTGTTTTTTTTTTTTTTTTTTTTTTGTTATTAATGCCTTAGCCATTTGTTTTTGATATTTTTTGTTAGTATTTTTAGAACTTTAAGGTATTTTGAAAATGAAGTAGACTCCGTGGAGGATTCTCAAAGAATAAAATGCCTAAGTAGAGAGCAAGAACAAATTGTGTACCTTTAAAGTACACAGGAGTCTATTGTGCATCTCTCAAGTGTGCCACCAAACTAGATTGCACAGTCCCTCTAGAAATTTAAATTGAGCACCTTCCCCATGATTCAAAGGTTCCATACCCCCTCAACAATTGAACCCAACAAGAGCACTTAAGTTGTGCATGTCCGTAACATCTTAATTGCACTTTTCCCTACCACTACAATAGCGTATCCCTAGGGCCACTCACCATGCATTGTCATGCCCCAAAGCCCACTCCAAGGGCATGACAATCTTTTCACACCTAGCTCAAGCCCAAGGGCTCAAAGTGGAAATGACACAAACATTCGTATTGTAACTGAAAAATTTACCAATTACCAAATTCCTGGATCAAACATTTTCAATTATGCTTGCAAATAGGAGATATAACATATGCTTATTTTCATAAAAACTTTTGAGTTCAAAATGCTAATACATTCAAACTTTTCAACAAAACTTTCTCATATCCATTTCAAAACAATTTATCATCAAACCAAATCGAATACATTCAAAATATCTTTACTCTGGTTATCGTATGACAAATGGTGCCCAATTAGGTGGGACTTTGCAATTGAGTAACTAGTTTCAAATTTGTTCAATTTAAGGTAAACAAAACCAAATGTCAACAATTATAACTCATTGACTAGGGTCATAAGGTCAACTATTATAACCCGTTGACTAAGGCCAAAAATGTCAACTATTATGACTTGTTGACTAAGGCCATATAATCCAAGTCAAATACTTTATTTCATTAATTCAAACTTACAAAACAAAACATCATATCTCCTCAATTTTTCATTTTTCATAAACAAAGAAAATACTCAAATATACTTTCAATAAAAAACATATATTTGATCCATGCTTAAAGATAAAAATAATATTTTTACACATTTCAAAATACAATATAAAAAGAAATTTTTTTTTTTTTTACAAAAATTTGTATTAATTTCCTTTACCTTGAAGAAGCACTCAAAATCTTAAAGTATTTAGCTTTGAAGAATTTCCTCCTCACTTAACATAATATCATACACAATATTGATTATTGATTATTTATCTAAATATATAATTTGACAATCCTAAAAATATTTTATTTAGTATTAGGGATCCTAATTAATTTCTCATGTTAATATTATTACCATCCAATATTATTTTCAACTTCCTAAACAATAATTTATTTCTCTTTTCTAACTTATCCAAATTAAATCTTTTAAGAATATTTATTTGCATTAAACATTATTACTATTATTTAATCTCCTACTAAAACTTAACAAATTCCCCATGCAATTCTTTTTTTTTCCCAGCAACTCCACACCAACTCCATTCATTATTTTTATTTTTTATTATTATTATTATTATTATTATTGTTGTTGTTGTTGTTGTTGTTGTTATTTTATTATTATTATTATTATTAATTTCAATACCCAACAACACCTTAACCTATTTCTCTTCCAAGCCATCAACATCTTTTCTTCCTCACCGTTTACCAAAATACTATTTACTTCCTTTCCTAGGTCAACGTGCTGACCATTTCTTAGTTTTTTTTTTCAACATGCCAAATCTTTCACGCATTTTCATCATTTTTTTCTCCTCTCTAAAGTCAAAACTTTTAATCTCCATACTCAGAAATTTTATGTAATTTTCACATCTGAAACTATATATATATATATATATATATTTATCTAGATCTATTCGTTTGAGTAATCAAAATTTGTCGATCTTCTTTAATAAATCAAACTATGTTCATATTTTTTTTTAATCTTTTTGACCTAGAAATTAATTAAATGAACTCTAATCAAAATTGAAATATTCCAAAGAATATCTAAAGTTTTCAAAACTAATTAACGAATATAAAATATTAATTTAAGGACTAAAAATCTTACTTGAAAAATTGATCTTCAAATCCTAAACCTCTAAATATTCGATTGTATGCTCTCTAATATTTCTAATCTCTATGTAAAAGGGTTTTCTGAATAGAGAGGATGGGAAAAGTCTAATTTACACCTAGGAGTTTTAAATACAAAAAGGCCTTTTTATCCTTATTAAATTACTTAATTAATTATTAATTTCTAAATTACGATTTTAGCCCTAAATTGGGTTTAGGGCATTACATGCACATTGTTCCCACTCTTACAAAGGTTGCGCACTTGAGAAAACTTCTTCCAATGATTTGTACACTCACCAAAGTAATGCAAGCATCTAAGCCTTAAGTCATCATCTATACTATCAATTCTCCCATACTAATTGCATTGAAAGCCAAGTGCAACCACCAACTCTAAGCTGACAAGTCAAGTACAAGAAAGATGGCTAGTTGACTACATTGACACATGATCTGATCCCCAACATGGGCAAGAGGCAGTTCTAGAAGAATAGTTTGAGCAATAAGAATGGATTACCTAAAGGGAAACCCATTTATAAATAGAGGATTGTCTGGGCACGTGCGCACACACACACACACACTCATATAAATATGTATGTATGTATGGGGAGAAGAAAAGAAAAAAAAAAGGAATGTTGAAGAGTTTGAATCTTTAATGGAGATGCTATTAACCTTTTTAGGATTTAGTTAGGAATTTATTTTGGTAATTAAAATGACAATTAATTATTTGGATAGGATTTGTCAGGTAGTTTCCTATTTCTTTCTATATATTTTCCTTATTTTTGTAGGTTTCCTACAGTTATATAAATAAGGACATTTTCTCTTCTTTTCTCTATGAATGAATATATGACTAGGTAAATAAGCTATAGTTTTAATGGTATCAAAGCCAACATCTGATTACTAGGAATAATGGTTAAAAAGCAATGATAGGTGCTTCCAATTATGATAACAACTTGAAGGAGGCAGAAAGAAAACCTATCCCTCATTAGAATTTTGTGACCAATGGTCATGGTCACTCTTCTTAGCTAATTACCTCTCACAAATTAACTTAATGGAGAAAATTATCTTTAATGGTCTCAATTTGTCAAACCTTTCATTCGTGGGCATGGACAAATTGAATATTTTATTAGAGCAACATCAACACCACAAGGAAAATTCTTATCGAGACATAGGAAGTAGATAATGCCAAATTATGTCATGGCTGATCAACTCAATGGAACTCAAGATTAGGAAGACAAACATGTTCATGCCCATAACTAGAGAGATCTAGGAGGCTACCAAGGAAACCTATTACAATTTGGTAATTTGCTCAGGTCCACAAGATAGCCATACAAATAAAAAATACCAAGCAAGGTAATATGAATGTAATTTAGTACTATAATACACTTAAAACTCTTTAGTAAGAACTTAATTTGTTCTATGATTATGAATAACATTGTGCATAAGATAGTGAAATGTTCTAAAAGATGATGAGAAGGATCGAGTATTTGCATTCCTAGTGGGGTTTAAATAATAAATTAGATGAGGTTTACCTCTTTACTTAACATTACCCTAGTTATAAAAAATCAGTAAGCTTCACATTTCGGCCAATGATCCAAAATTCAAAGGGGTTCATGGAAGGCCCTAGTGTGACCATCATCTTCTCTAAATGCTTCCAGAATTCAAAATATTCATTGACAAGTGATTAACCATCATCTTTTCCAAATGCATCTTTAGATGTCATATACCCAAAGGTGTTCCAATTCGTAAGATATTGACCAAGTCTAGATATTAAGAAGGTATATCATCCTCTACCATTAGAAAGAAGAAGATACATTATCCTCTACTAGTGAAAGCACATATGCCATCATCTCAACAAATCAAGCATGCGTGCAAATTTGTCTTCTTGGTCTTCTAATTGCAGTCAAGCAAGTATTAATGAAGTACTTAATTTGAAGCATCTGTTTATCATCTATAGTGGTTCTAGTTGCTAATCCAATAATTGCACTCCTTTGAAAGTGGTACAAATTATTCTTCCTTATTCCTTGCATCACCACAAGTTTACTTGGCATAACTTTCAAAATCCCATCTTTTATAAGTAACAATATTGAACCCTATGGGTTCTAATACTCCAATTGAGATGAGACACTTATTCATACTAGGAACATACCAAACATCACTCAAAATTTTAGTTGATTCATCATGAGTCTTCAACTGGATGGTATCTATTATTGTTATCTCACAAGCATTATCATTCCCCATGTAAACAACTCCATCTTGTAGTTCTTCAAAGCAAGAAAACCACTCCTTGTAAGAATGCATGTGAAGGTGGACCCAATATCCAAAATCCATTCATCTAAGTTATAAAACAAGGATAAGCAAACCAAAGCAAAGTTTGACCCTTCTTCTCCAAACTTAGCCACACAAGCATCGAATACTATTTATTCTTTATTCTTATTCTGTAGCTTAGGACAATCATTATTCTGACACTACCAAAAATTAAGTATGGTTGACCCATTTATATTTACTTTTTAGACATATTTAAGCTGACGCAAATTTCTGACACACCTATTCCATCGCAAATTGGATTGTTCGTCGCTTATATGTAACTATTTACCAATAGTAATTGCAACAACAAATACCTGTCGGCAAAAATATTATTGCAATGGATTTAAACCATTGCAAATGTTCAACTAATATACTTTGTTACAAAAGCAATTTACCTATAAAATAGAAAAAAAAAAGTGAACTTTTAAAAATAATTTTTTCTATGAAAATTACTACTCACTAAAATAATTTTATTATAGTGGATAATAATACCACTTATAATTTGTTCCAAAAATAATTGTAGTCATATGAATATAAAATCTTTTCACCATATTTGTATGATAAATACGATCTAGCTAGTGACAAAACAATTTAATGATTATTTTTTTAGGTTCATACAATATTTACATTTTTTTTAATCATAATAGTTTTAACATTTTAATATTTTTTAACTACTTTTTATTGTTCATTTTAGAAAGAAATAAATTAAAAATTATTGATATATGTATATATATATATATATATGTATGTATGTATGTATGTATGTATGATATAATTTATGATATCGAATAATACTATTGAAAATTTAAAAAACATTTTATAGAGATTTATTAATTTGAATGTATTCAATAACATAAAAAAATGATAGTACATGTATACGTATTTTTATTTTAAAATGTTGATAATTTTATTTATAAATTTATATTTATTTTATATTTAATTGTTATACAAAATACACAAGAATCAAAATTAATTAATTTATAATAATTTTATTTTAATTAATTTATAATTTATATATTTATATATATATATATATATATATATATATATTAATTCATGCATGTATAATTTATATATAATATGTATTTATATTTAGATAATATTTATAATATAAATGCATAAGTATATAATATTTACATTTATGAATCTTATATACATTCTTTATATTACACATAACAAAGTTGACTTGGTGGTATGGTTGCTTCCTTTCAAACTTGAGGTCAAGGGTTCAATCTCAAGAAACAACATCCAAGCCACTATCCAAAACTAGCAAGGAGAGGAGTGTACAAGATGCTCCATGTGAATGTAATGAAATGAAATTTAATGACAACCTAAAATCTTTTATAATTTATATTTCTCAACCAACTTAATTTGTTGGTAATAGTGATGGTCTAAATCCATTGGATAGTTTGTTGCTAAATTTTTTTTTTTATTGGCAACGGAAAATTCCCATCAATAGACTTTTGCCAACACACCTTTCCTCTCCTACCATGCGATGGGATTATCGATTGGTAAATGTTTATTTCGACTGTGTATATTAGTCGAGAAAAGTCAAATTTCTTGTAATGCGATGACCCTTGTCATGAAAAAAGACACATTCATCTTTTGCAAGCATACATTTAAATTAAGAATTGTCTTCTTTTCTAGGTTTTCAACTTTGAGATTAGTCATTAACTGTTAAAGCTTCCAATGATATATCTCTATGATCGCTTTGGTCCTTCTTCCTTTATTCAAAGCTTAGCAAAATGGAACACACAACATCGAAAGTAATCTTATCCTTACCATAAAGTAAGGTGATGGTAAGATTTTCATACACATCAAGAAACAAATTCAATAACAATAAGGTCTTATTCTCATCTTCAATGATCTCATCTAAATTCAACAAATTTGCTCTGATTCTATCAAATGCATGCATATGATCATTCATAGACATATCTAGTTGATACTAGAAGCAATAAAGTTTTTTCTTCAAATATAGTTGATTTTCTAGACTTTTTTTTTCATATACTTATCTTCCAATGTTTTCCATAAATGTTTTTGTGGATATCTCTTTCATAATGGAATTATTTTAAGCTTTAACAAGATATAAGTGGATGGAACTATAAAATTGACAATTGATCCCTTACCCATTCTTTATCATTCATGTTTTCAAGTTTTTCTTCCAAAACAATATCCAAATCCTATTGACATATCTAATTAATGCCTCTAACTGCCACATTCCAAAAGTACTAGTCCTATCAAATTTCTCTATTACAAATTTCGCATTAGTAACCATAGTTTTAACTAACGAAGTTTTTACCTTTTCTTTTAACTAGTGCAATAACAAATAACCTTGAACTAACCTTGAAACCAACCTTGGATAGAACTAATGCTCTTATACCATTTTGTTGTGCTTTAACCTAATCCCACAAGACATCTAAAAGTACCAAATAAAATACAAACTAAACTAGTCCATAATATAAAGAGAAATATCAAGAGAAATAAAAATAAAGGAGGGTACACAATATTTATTTAGTAAGGATATCTTACCTATATCATTGGAAATGATGATCAATCCACTAATCTTCAAATCAAAATTACAAAATTAAGTTGGGAAATATTGTCTCACAAAGTGGCTGCAATTACAAAGATTGACTGAAGCTACTCTAACAACTTTGCTAAAGTCATTCTCACACTACTATGATGAAAAGACTTAAGACTCATTTATAGAACTTACATAAGTCCCTGATCCTTGACAAAACTAATTCATAATTCCTATGGGACAAGGACTCATAACATATAACAAATTATGAAATCATAATCCTTATAGGACGAGGATCCCTAAAATATATTAAACTCTTAATTGAGCTAAAAGCCAATACTTAATATAGAACCCACACCATATTTGCCATAACTCTACTAAGTAGATGGTTGTTAAGCAGAATTATCACTTTCAAAAGTTAAATAATCATTTATTTTTCCTTCCCTTTCCATTTTTCTTATCATCCAAACAACAACAATAAAAAATGTCGTGTAACTTTTGTTACTTTGCTACTTGTTCTCTCAAGTTACTTGCCTACTTGCGAATGACCTCTATAATCAAAGTAAATGGAGAAATAATGTGGAGTTCCAAGATATAGGTAGAAAAGAGTGGAAAAAACCCTAGTTCTATAAAATAGTTTGCAATTTTGTCTCTAGATCTCTCATTTTCGTGGTAATGGCCATTGAAGATGTCATCACTAAGAAGATCACAAAGTGAAGAAGGCATGACTGAGGGTTGGTAGAGTAAAGAGTTAAGGTAGAAAATAGCAAAGATAGGATTTTGACGTTTTTAGAATTTGTAAATAAAAAATAAATACAATCCAAAAATCACTTTCAGAACATTAGGTTGAATTAGGGCACAAGGAATGGTTACCACATGTATGGTAGGTGAAATATTAGAGTGTTTTTTTTTTTTTTTTTTTGTCAAGGTTAGGGATTTGAGTAACTAAAGGCTCAATAAAGTCTTTGAGGTATCCACTAAGGAGGACAAGGAGTGTTGCATGGGGGTGTGGAAGAAGAATGTAAGTTACGGTATCTTGTTTTTATATTTAGTATATTGTTTGTGGTTGATAAACTATTCATGTAACAACCTGCTCCCAACCATGTAGATATTGTCCACTTTGGACCCAAAGGGCCCCTCACAGCTTTAAAACGCCTCTACAGAGTTAAGAGAAGTCCATACCTCTATAGCGCTAAGAACTTTCCCCCCTATCCGATGTGGAATGTTAGAAACACCCTCTTCCCCATGTAAACACAATGTCCTCGTTGTGTCCCACGGGATTGCGGGGCCAAACAAATAAACACCCCTACAGGGCCAAACAAACCCCTGAACCGAGGTCGAAGATTGACTTTGATACCATTTGTAACAACCCGTTCCCAACCGTGTAGATATTGTCTGCTTTGGACCCAAAGGGGCCCTCATGGCTTTAAAACGCATCTACAGTGTTAAGAGAAGTCCATACTTATATAGCGCTAAGAACTTTCCCCCCTATCTAATGTGGGATGTCACAAACACCCCCATCCCCACCCATTATATAAATATATATTATTATTACTTTCAAAAGACCCGGCAACACCATTAAGCCAAGCCACCAACTACACCCATTATTATTATTATAATAATAACATTTTTTTTCTTTTGTTTCTTCCTTCTTGGACGTCCACATGCATTTTTTTTTTTTTTTATGACATCCCACATCGGATAAGGGGAAGTTCCTAGCGTTATATAAGTATGGACTCCTCGTAACCCTATAGATGCGTTTTAAAGCCATGAGAGCCCCTTTGGATCCAAAACAGACAATATCTACACGGTTGGGAGCGGGTCGTTACAAATGGTATCAAAGCCAATCCCCAACCTCGATGTGGGGTTTGTTTGGACCCGTAAGGGTGTTTGTTTGTTTGAACCCGTAATCCTATGGGACACAACGAGGATGTTGTGTCTACTTGGGGGTTGTTTGTGACATCCCACATCAAATAGGGGGGAAAGTTCTTGGCGCTATATAAGTATGGACTCTTTGTAACCCTGTAGACGCATTTTAAAACTATGAGGGCCCCTTTGGGTCCAAAGCGGACAATATCTACACAGTTGGGAGCGGGTTGTTACAAATGGTATCAGAGCCGATTCCTAATCTTGGTGTGGGGTTTGTTTGGCCCCGTAAGGGTGTTTGTCTGTTTGACCCCACAATCCCATGGGACACAACGAGGTCGTTGTGTTTGCATGGGGGTGGGGTGTTTGTGACATCCCACATCGGATAGGGGGGAAAGTTCTTTGTGCTATATAAGTATGGACTTCTCGTAACCCTATAGATGCATTTTAAAGCTGTGAGAGCCCATTTGGGTCCAAAGCGGACAATATCTACATGGTTGGGAGCAGGTCGTTACAATTCATGGATTTTTACACCCAAAAGGTTTTAAGCGGTTTTTTCATGTTACATTTTGTGTCATATGTTTGATTGATTATTCCTATTCAAAGAATTGATGAAAACTTAATTATAATTGATATAGCTAGGTGTTTAGGAATGTTTATATTTAAAGTGCTTTTAATTGAATTGTTTTTTTTTAGAAACATTTTTTAAAAAATCACCTCTCAAGAGCTTCTCCAAAAAGCATTACAAGTGATTTTTAACTTTTTAAAGAATGTTTTCTAAGTTTTTCCAAGTGTATAGTTTTTCTCTAAAAACATTTTTTTTTTTTAATACCAGAAGCATTTTCTAAAAGTACTACTAAATGGACTCTTAACTTTTGAGGATATTTCACTTAAACAACCCATTCATCCCCCTCACTATATAGTTTTGTGTCTCAAGATAAAAGTTCTCCCCTTTATTTTAACATAATCTTTGTTTGAAGAATTGTTCTAATTTTTACTTGACTTTTGTTTTTAATATGTCTTCCTAGGCTTTTAATGATCCCATAAATTGGTCAATGGCTATAGAATCCAAATATTTAGGCATTTCAATAACAAAAAAATAAAAGATGAAAACTTTTTTTTTTAGTTACACAAATATCATTAAACTTTCACCATTTATTTTTACTTAATTTACATATGTCAATATTTTTGAAAAATAATCAAAGATTATCTTATATTTAAACTTTAAAATTCACTTTTAAAAGTATGAAATTGAACTTTTTTTAAAAAAAATACTTATCAACACTTCTATATTTATTTGTAATATTTTTCACGTTTCCTTTGACCTGGTTGCACTTAAAATCATTTCAAAGGTGTCTACATCTATTTCTTAATAAATGAGGTTAAAAGCCTTCTTGTTTTTCTTTCTTATATCTTCAAAAAGTCTATTTAATTTTGGGATAGATTGGTTTTATCCTACAGCTCCTTGTAGTTTTTCTCTACAATCTCTTATATATCTTGCAACCAAATAAAACCTTTGTCTTGATATTCAAATCATCAAAATTGTTAAAACTGTCTTTATTGAGTTAAGCAACTTAATTGAATTACACGTCTTTTGAAAAATAAAATAAAATAAGAATCTTATTATACGCATAAATTTCATGAAAGTCTTGCAACATATAGGGGGTAGGCCTTGAAGTTACAGTGATAATTTATTCCACTAAAAATTTTGATCTCTACATTGATATCATATATATTTTTTTTTTTGGGAGTAATAGGGATACATACACAAATAATACTACTATTAAAGAGATAAATAGAGGAGGAAATTAAAATAAATTTATTATGTTTTTAATAATTTAATTGAAGTATTATATACACAAATCCAATTACAATATGTTTTAATTCACTTTTAAAAACTAAATCAAATGTAATTTTTGAAAACTTCTTGAAACTCAAATTTAGATTTCAACGTGTGATTGAATGATAGGGATGATAAAAAATAGGTAAATAAAACATATGTAATATTATTGTATATTATTAATCGCTTCCATACCATTAGCATATCAATGGCATCTTGCTAAGAAGAAGAACCACCGACAACATTCCATTATAATAGTTTCGGAATGAATGACATTTATTTGTTTGTATTCTATTGTTTTTCTATTTAGGCCATATTCACATGAACTGACTTTTTGTTTGGGGTTGCATTAATTAATGGTTTTGGCCCAACTTAACAAAATTCTATGCTATCATAAAGTAGCTGATTGCCCATGATTGCGCAATGCCATCATAAAGGAACTGAATGCCCAACATACGTACATTTTGCAATTGATGTTAATATTTTCCAAGGCAGAAACATCATTTTGTAGGTATAATTGAATTAGTTAAACTTAAACCCCAATTGACATTCTTTCAAGTAAAATCATTTTTAACCTATAGTGCTCAACACTTTTATGAGAATCATAAGAGTATCAGAATCATAGAGAATTATTGAAAGTGATTTTGTAGTGTTGTTGATAATATGTCACATGACTATAAAAATGCTTTTAATATTAGTAACTTATCAAAAAGGACATCAAATTTAATTACAAGGAAATATTATAATAAACTAATACTTTTTCATGATAAAAGAATATATAAACATTTATAGTAAAAGAATATATAAACATCTATATTACTAACAAAAACTAAAAATAATAGTTCTTGTGATTACAAGAAAATTTTAGAAAATATTTGCAACATGATTTGGATTAATAACCAAACATCAATCATAATATAATACTTTTTAAAACTAAAAAAATCATTTGATTATTTCTTCACTTAAAAATAATAATTTTTTATTACTACAAAATTTTGAAAAATACTTACAAAAAATCTAGATTAATAATGAAAAATTGAATAAAAACATATTAGTTTAGTTTCTAAAAAAAATTAGTAATTAAAAGCAAATGAGAAGACAGATTTTCTCATAGTAAAAAAAGGAGAATTTTTTTTTTTTTTCATATTAGTGTTAAAATAAAACATCGACAAGATATAAAACGACTAGCAATTCGATCACATTCTTCTTACATCTCTCTTGCATGCATGATAGAACCGTCTTTCTCAACTCATGAATCCATTCTACTCTCTTTTTTATTAAAGCAGATGTAACCCTTGATTATCATCATAAGGTTTAAATTTCATATCTATCCTAGCATTAATCATTATTAAGTTGTAAAAACCATCAAAGTAATAACAATGTTGACTTATTTTTCAAGAGGAAAACTATGCATTTCTCATATTGTTACACATCTATTCTTCAAAAAGGCAAATGTTCAATTGTTCTCCTCAAAGATGTCTATGGTTAAATATTTCCTTCTTACCTCTTGGTAAACTACTCCATCGAAATCTAGAAGATGGTAACACTCACCCTTTAAGGGCCTAATTATATATCCACTCATTTAAGGATAACCAACATTGAGTAAATAATATTTACCTACAAAACGAAAAAAAATAAATTTATGTAAGATTATGAAAATCCAATCACAAAAGTAACTTTCATATTTTTAGTCACAAATCTCTAGAAGGATGAGGAAAACCCAATTCTAGCATTTTTTTTAATGCCTATGAAAATACGCATGCATCATGAGCAAAACCTTCCCATCTAGCCAATGCGAATGTGAAATACATATTGAAATAATATATGACCATAATATTTTAGGTAGTTATGCTTTTTGTATCAATATATGATATTTGCCTATCTCTAAAAACCATAATGGGCATATGAGTTCCATCAATTACCCCTATACAATTCTTAAAATATGGTCAATAACGTCCAACATTTCTTATTTTATCAAGGATCTCCCTAAACTATGATTCACTTGGTTTTATAATATCCATAGCTATAAGACAAACAACATCTAATATAATCTAAAACCATCTAGAAATAAATTCATTGGAGTGCTAAAATCGTTCTTAGGTCATTATGTTGCCAAGTCTATGACCTATTGTAGTGAGAAACATTGCTAAAGCCTCTATTAAGGGCATATCTAAACCTTCCCTTAGACCATGCCTTTTAATAAGTGTTTCTAATAATTAATGCATGCATGTTTTTCCATTCTAAATTGCTCAACTCTAATTTTGAAAAAGTACTACAAGGTTTTTATTTTTTATTTTTTATTTTTTGTAGTTAGTAAGTGTAATAGGTACAACACATCCAACCAACACCAATTGATAAAAATAATTTCACCATTGCTTTCATCTTTAATATTATGATTGCAACTATTATTATAACTAGAAAACATATATACAAAAAATAAAAATAAGAAATAAATTAAAAAAACTAATAATGTATATTTTATGTTAATATAGCTTAAACTAATTCATGTTTACTAAAATAAAAGGATTTTTTATTTAAAAATTTATTTGAACATGCAAATTCAAGAGTGGTAGTAGTATGCAAAATAGTAGCACTGAAAAGTAGTAAGAGCAGAAATACATGTAATCATATAATTCTATTTTTCCATAATAATAATAATAATCTAGCTCATGTGGGTCACCCTAGGATAGGACTCCTCCCATAACACCCCTATTTTCAATCCATTTCTATTCTTAATAGTTTGACTAAACAAAATTTTAAATTCAAAAGTGTTCTGTTGAGAAATCAAATACAGTATAAAGCTCATCTAATTAGGAACTTGACTAAGACAAAATTTTATATTCAAAAGTGTTGTGTTGTGAAATCAAATACATTATAAAGCTCATCTAATAGTCACAACTTTTAGAGAAAGAAACAATTAAATATACCATGTGATAGACATATATGTCTTCCTCTCTCAAAAAAGTTTACTCAATACCAACATACAAATCTAATTAAAAACAATATTAGGTAGAAAAATATGTTTAAACATTAGAATAAGAAATAACTCAAATAGTGAAACATATTTCTGCTTATTTCATGCAATTTGATCAATTGAGTTTTCTAATGCTAGAAACATCTCCTTATTTCCCTTGACAACTTGAATAACTGTGACTTTCATATACAACTTAAGGTCATTATTCACTTCAAGCATGCCACATATAACTTTTATTACTTTAGCAATGCTATAACCAGGCTTATCTACTCTAGATGTAACTTTAAAAATGGCCTCTAACTGCATAGTCAAGACACAAGATTTGGTTCCATCTCTTATCTTCTTTCTTGTTCTCTCATTTTGCTGTGAAATTTAGTTCCTTGGGGTTCTCCTACAAAAGTATTCAATTTATTATATTTCACGACCAAAATATAAATTAACTAAATAAACTTAGTAAATAAATAAAAATGTATCTTCAATTTATTATCCCACCATTCATTTTTAGCATTAGTGGTTTGCCTCATAGGATCCCACCCAAGGCCAATCTTTTTCTAAATCAAGGCATTCCAAAGTTGTCAATCTTTTTTAAGAGAACTTAATATGTTCTTAGGTTGCTTATATTGGTAGGTTCTTCTAGGTAGATTGTTGAATACCTTTATCACTTTTTTTCCATCCAATTTACTAAAGTGACTATTTGGTCTATTTTTAGCCAAAATCTTAGCAACACAAACTGTGAGATATGCATTAACAACAATATCATTCAATATACTTTGCTTTATTGATCATTTTCTTTACCACTTGTTTGTTGTAATGGTTGAACTATATTGCTAGACATCTAATAACAAAGTAAATAACAAAGAAGTATTAAAAGCAAATGTTGTCAATGTACTTTTATATTTTATAGTTTAGACATCTAATGAGACCTATAAAAAAGTGAACCTTAAAGAAATGGGTCAACTAGAGGAAAATGAATGTCAGAATACTGAATAGGAAAGACTCACATTCATGGAATAAATTAATACACTATTTCGTAATTTTATTAATTCTTTTCATTAGGTTGCTAAAAGTTGAAAAAGAATTCCTCATGAAACGGATTAAATAATTTCCTCATGAAAGAATCCAATCATGGCCTCATTATGAAGTACTGAATTAACTCAATGAACTTAAATATCATCTAATAAATTCTTTCATGGGTTTGTTTTTATAACTTTAATGTTACCAATATAGAAAGAAATGAAACATGTTTTAAATAATGTAAGAAACTATGGTAGAAAAGTGGAAAAATTTAAGGATAAGAGGCTTTATATGAACTTTAATATTGTTAGTAACATAGAGGAAAATGAGATATCTCAATATTAAATTATGCATAATTAGTATAATTTTTTTAAAATAAATGGAAGAGAATTTAGGAGGAAAATAAGTAATTAGAGTATGAGATAACATGAATGGTTAAAATTGTCAATCATTAAATTTAAGATAATTGTTAATATTTCACTACATTTTCAACTCCATGAATTAAAGCAAATGGAGGAAATGAGTTGGATTTCTTAATAGTATTAAGTTTTGGATTGACACAAAATTAGGGTGCTAGTGGACACTTGAAATGAGGACCAAGTAACAGTTGCAGATAGCATTTTACTCATCCAACATAATTAAAATTTGCAAAACCCACTTCTTAGTACTTTTATTGAATATATGGGTATAGTTTAACTTCAAATCTAATATGAGTGTACTTTGAATTTCCTAAAGCTTACATATTTCTTCACATATTAAATCAAAGAGAAAAGATTAACGTTTTTTACAATTACAATTTATTAGGACTCAAGGTTTAATTCCTAAACTTTTAAAGTGGGAAAAAAAAGTGTAAGGAAGAAAAAAGGAAAAGGAAAAGGAAAAGAAAGGAAAAACAAAAAGAAGAAAAAAAACTATTAGAAGGCATTAGAAGCCTAAGATGGGCATATCCATGATTGAGGTGCAAATGGGGGTGACAATTCATGTTGGTGGATAGTGTTTGTATTGTGTCAAAGCCTAGGTATTCTACTACACAGCTCAACCTAACCCTGACACTACTAATAATCATATTATAAATGTAAGCCTAAATACTATCTAATTATTAAACAAGTAACACATTGTACAACCCACTTAATCTATTTAATATTCAGGTCCTGCTATTTAATAATCAGATTAAGTTAGGTCTTCTATATGTCTATATGATTAATATCTCAAGAAAAGATGTTTTTGGCTCAATTGACCTATCTATTTAGAAACAAATTTAAAATGAGTCAAATATGGGTCAAACGTCTTAAAAATATAATTAAGTTAATATCGGGATTATTAAATAGGTTAATTCGGGTCAAATTCGTGTTATGCAAGTTAACCAAAAAAGTACTTATTTATTAAATGAGTTATGTAAGTCGACACAAATTTTACCTAAACTCATTTATACTTGACCCAAACCCATGAAAAGTGTGTTAGGTTTGTGTCATGCCGGGAATCGTATCAAATTTTGTCATCCCTAGGTGCAAACAACTCCAAGACCCTATTTTTAAGGAGAATATATATACTTGAGATTGCTACATTATTTAGACTAATCCACACTTACTTATTAAGGGAAAAAAAATAAAAGAGGAGAAAGATAGAGCATAGGATGATGGGACAAGACATAAAATGACAAGACGTAGGATGATAAGAATCCACTTCAATTAATATTTCCATAAATCAAGAGTAATCAACTATTAAAATATTTTATTCTCCTAATATAGGATATAATATTTATTCTAAATAAATAAAGAGCAATAAAATATTAATAATATTTGATTCTCTTAATTTAAGAAATAATATTTATTTTCCTTAATTTTAGGAAATTAATATTTATTTCTTCTATAATTCACAATGCATTCTTGTATAAATTTATGAAAAGAAATAATAAAAATTCACGGCTTCTATTTTCAAATTATCAAATTCTTCTTGGTATTAGAGTTAGAGGAGGAGACTCAAACTTGGGTTTTCTCCAAAGGTGGTTGAATACCCTAAAAGACTTGACCTATCCACACAAACAATGTCTTCCTCATCATTCATTCATTCACAAATAAAATAAAATAAAATCCTTAGTGCTCTAGCTTTCCATGAACATTTTTTCTAATTTGATTTCAATCAAGCTAAACACAACAAATTTTCTACTATGGGAAAATCAAATCATCCTCTCAGCTTGTGGCTTTGGTGTTCGAACCTTTCATCAGTGTTTTACCCTTTCATTGGTGTTATTTCTAGTTTGATTTCAATCAAGTTAAACACCATAAATTTTCTACTGTGGCAAAATCAAATCATCCTCTTAGTTCATGTTGTGTTCTCCAACATCTCTTAGGTGGAGAAAGACCTGCTAAAGAATTAAAGATGATGAGGAAAGCAAAAGTTTTATCCTATAATACTAGTAATCAATTAATAATAACATATTTGTCACTTCATGAGTTCTCAAAACCATGACAAAAGACATTTTCATTATGATCCTTGGGGCTAACAAGATATATAAGGTATAAACTTCTCTTAAGGAGTAATTGCTTCCTATTATAGTTGAAAAAAAAAATGATCTCTTCAAGAATATTTAAGAGATTTCAAAAATATATATGATAATCTCATGACAATCAAAAGTTAATTTCAGACCAAGACAAAGTTTGTTGATTCACTCATGGTTTAGGATAATGGAATGATTTTTTTTTTTTAACCTACTATGCTTTTCTAACCAATTCATAACAACTCTTTAGGGACATAAGCAATCACTCACCACCAAAGGGATGGAAAGAAAATTTTTATAGAGTATGCACAAGTTTTTATTTGGACAACATAGTTATGGTCATAATGGTTGAAAAGGCATAAATTTTAATTTGAGGGGAAGAAGCTTTACACTTTCTATGTGTTACAATTCTTTAAAAAAAATATACTTTTATGATTTTATCAAGCCCTTGTCAAAAGACACCTTCATCATGTTTTGAGATAAGCTAGGTGTGCATATTCTTTCCCACTCCAATTTGAGCTTGCATATTAAGGGAAAGAATAAAATAAGACAAAAAGCACATAGGATGGCAACACGTAGGATGATAAAAATCCGCTTCAATTAATATTTCCATAAATCAAGAGTAATGAAATATTAAAATATTTGATTATCCTAATTTAGGATATAATATTTATTTTAAATAAATAACGAACAACCAAATATTAACAATATTTTATTCTCTTAATTTAGGAAATAATATTTATTTTCCTTAATTTTAGGATACTTGTTATTTCTTTCTTTGTATAATTCACAATGCATTCTTGTATAAATTTTCTAAAAGAAACAATAAAATTCATCATTTTCATTGCCAAATGATCAAATCCTTTACTAATGACCTTATGATTAAAATCTTGTTTGTTTGGTAAGTGTTGAGCAAAATGCCTTAGTAGCTACAAACGTGATGGAAGACATGTGAAAGTTGTTGTGAACTGAGGAAGCTTAAGAATATGTTAAGAAGGCTGCTGAGGTATGAAAAGATGTTGAAATTGAGGCTACAACCATAAAACAACTTAGTCAATGAAGCTAATAGAGTTTCATGGAGCTGTTATGTTGTTGTTACTATTTTATAGGAAATAGCTGTTAGTTCCAACTATTTTTGCTGTTTTTCTACTGTTTTCTATTGCAAACTTGTGTATAAATGTTGCATTGATCATTCAATAAGAGTAGACATTTTCGTTGTCTCAAATACAACTTTTGGTAGTTGCTTCCAACACTTCTAGATTCTAAAGCCTACAGATTGGTATCAGAGCCTTCTATCTTGAGGGACCTATAAGGATTGAGTGAAGCCAAAATACCTTCACACGTACTGAACTCCAAAGCCAACATAAACACACAACCTTTAACAACTTGTAACTATCATTTTGCAACAAATGGATGGAGATACAAGCTTTCTATTAGTACTAGTTTTCAATGGTGATAATTATCAGGCGTGGGCTATTAGAATGACAGTCCACCTTGAAGCTTTAGATCTTTGGGAGGTAGTAGAAGAAGATTATGAATTACCACCACTTGGAGACAATCTAAGTATCAATCAAATGAAGCTTCATAGGGAAAGAAAAAAAAGGAAAGCCAAAGTCAAGGGTTGCCTCTTCTTTGCAGTTTCAATTTCCATTCTCACCAGAATCATGCAAATGGAGTCTATTACAGCAATCTGGGAGTATCTAAAAATTAAGTATCAGGGGAATGAAAGGGTGAAGAATATGCAGGTAATGAATTTAATATGAGAATTTGGAATGAGCAAAATGAAAGAGTCTCAAACTATCAAAGATTATGCTAAACAGCTGCTTAGCATAGCAAACAAGGTAAGATTGTATGGTAAGGAATTTTCTAATGAAAGAATTGTTCAGAAAATCTTAGGAACTCTACCTAAAAAATATCAAGCCATAATCTCTTCCTTGGAAAACTCTAAAGATTTGTCAAGTATATCTTTGGTAGAAATTGTTAATGTTTTGCAAGCCTTGGAACAAAGGAGAATGATGAGACAAAAACGATATGTTGAGGGAGCATTCCAAGCCAAATCACAAAACCATGATTTCAACAAAGACAAAAAGAAAAGCAAGAAGAACAACAAGTCAACCAATAACAAAAAGAATTAGAAATGAGCCCATCCACTTTGCCCTCATTGCAAAAAAAACAAATCATCCTCCACAAAAGTGCTGGTGGAGGCCAAATGTCAAGAGCAACAATTATGGTCAATTAGGCCATATGGAGGAGATATGCAAAACAAAACAAGAAGGAGAGATCAAGACTGTAGTTGCTTATCAATATCACAAAGAATAATTGTTTGTTACCACCTATTTTGCTAGCAAAAACATGTCTGAAAGTTGGCTCATAGATAGTGGTTGCACAAACCACATGGCTTATGATCAAGGAATTTTTAGGGAACTCGATAAAACAATCATTTCCAAAGTAAGAATTGGAAATAGGGAATACATCTCAGTAAGGGGCAAAGGAAAGTCACTCAGGTTTGAAACTTATCCCTGATGTTTTGTTTGTTCCTAATATTGATCAAAATCTCTTGAGTGTTGGGTAGCTACTTGAGAAAGGTTTCAAGGTGCTATTTAAGGACAAGTTCTGTATGATCAAGGATGCAAATGGAAAACATGTGTTCAAGATCTAGATGAGAGGCAAAAACATGCCTTGAATTTGCTTGAGAAAAAGCAGGTTGCTGTTTCTCAAGAAAATAATATCATAGCTTTATGGCATAAGAGATTGGGGCACTTTCATCATAATGGAGTGCTCTACATGAAGAAGAATCAACTTGCAGTAGGTCTACCTGACTTGAAGCAAAATCTTCCTACTTGCATAGCCTATCAGTATGGAAAACAATCTAGACTTCCTTTCCCACAGAAATCTACATGGAGATCATCACACAAGCTGCAACTTTTACATACTGATGTTGGAGGACCTCAGAGAATACCATCTCTAAAGGACAGTAAATACTACATTGCCTTTATAGATGATTATACCAGACATTGTGGATTTTTTCCTAAATTTTAAATCTGAGGTTGCTGATGTATTTTGGAAATACAAGGCCCTAGTAGAAAACCAAAGTGGTGCCATCATGTAGGTTATAAGGACAGATAATGGTACTAAATATACTTCTGAAAGATTTAACAATTTCTATGAAGCAGGCATAGAGCACCAACTGACTGCACCTTACACACCACAACAGAATGGAGTGGAAGAGATGAAGAATAGGACTATAATGGAGATGAAAAGATGCCTTTTGCATGAGAAAGGGCTACCAAAAAAGTTTTGGGCTGAAGCCACAAACACTGTAGTGTTTCTACTAAATAGACTCTCAACCAAAGCTTTGCAAAAATAGACTCCTTTCGAGGCTTGGTTTGAATATAAACCTTGTTATTCAACTTAAAAACATTCGGTTGCCTTTGTTTTAATTATGTGCCTTGATTACTACTCAAAAAGTGCTATTTTATAGCTTGTTATAAACTCTTTTAAACACTTTTGAGTAGTATTTATTACCTTTTAACTCAATTGGCACATTAAAGAACCTTGCAAATATTTCTAATTAGTTTTTGGCAAGTTTTGGTGTTTTTGATAGCTTTTTTATCATTAAAACGAATCAAGAATGAGGGAGAATTTTGTATAGTCCATGGCAAAGCAAGTTGAAGCTCAAACACATGAAGAATCCAAGTTTTGGAGAGCTTCGTAGCCTTTGCCAAATCAATTAAGTATGCAAGGAAGAGAATCAGAGAAGAAATCTAATATCTAGCAATTTCGCATGGCTATGCGAAATTTTTGCAAGGCTTGCAAAATTTTGCAAGCCTTGCGAAACCAAAGCTGAAGAAAATGAATTTCACACTCTGTGCGAAATTTCACAAGCCTTGTGAAAATCCTCCTGTGTAGTTTTCAGATATTTTTGCACCGACTCTGTTAGATTTTTATCTCGAGATATTTTGTGTAATTACCAATTTTCTCTTTGTAATCAACTAAAGATGTTTTTAGATGTTTAGGATATCTAGATGAGGGGTTAAAATATATCTCTATATATGTCTTAAAATATCTCTTTTGTAATATCTCGGAAGAAATTCCGTATCCTTTTTGGGAGCCTCGGAAGAAATTCCAGAGAACACTTGTAAATTCTTTTAGTAAGAAATACATAGAGCTTTTGCTATGCCTTACCTATTCATTTTGTTTTTATTTTCTTTCTAGCCAAACAATCTTTGAGGATGTTTTCTCAGAGGATGAGTGGCTAGGTTTTTTGTTTCTTGGACTAAAGGAAGTTAGGTAAGGGATCCGGATATAAAGGTGGGAGTTTTCCTTGCTTTAAATGAGGAAAGTTGTTATTCGTTAATGGTTTTTATTTTTTGGTTTAACTTAAAATCCCTTAAAATCACCTGGGCCAATACTTGGTAAGCTTTTCGGACTCCCTGGAGATCCATTAGTTATTTCTTACGAGCCTCTGGGAGATGGTTTAAAGGTAGGATTACCTAGAATGACCAATACTTGGTAAGCTTTTTAGACTGCCTAGAGATCCATTAGTTATTTCTTATGAGCCTTTGAAGGGTAATCCAAGGTTAGGATCACCTTGAATGGCCAATACTTGGTAAGCTTTTCGGGCTCCATGGAATCCATGAATGTCTATTAGTTGTCTCTTACGAGCCATTGAAAGATGATTCACAGTGAGAGGTCTTTAGTGTTTGAAGCCATTAATGGGAAGCAATTGCAGTCTTTAATGGACCAGTGGGATCAAATCTTGATTGCTAAATACACACTAGTTCGGGAGATAACCATTCTTTATGTTATTATCCCCAATGCAAGGAAAATATCTGGAATCTCCCATTTTTGTCAAAGGAACCTGAACCTAGTGACCTAAAACTCCAAGAAACCTTTTTTGTGTAATTAATCTCAGTTACTGTTTTTGGTTAATTTAAAACCAACCCTTTTCAACCAAAATTATATTTTCTTTTAAAGCTAGCTCATAAAAGAAAAAGCACCATTTCAGTACTCCAACTAAGATCACGTGTGATATGAAAACCCATCCTTGTGGACAATCCTAGAACCACTATACTATGCTAGCTATGCTACCCTAGTGTATGGTGAATTAAGTTTATAAATTTTGTTGATAACTCCCGTCTGAGGACTGAATTAAATAGAACACCAATTGGGGACGAATCAAATGGTGCCATTGCTAGGGATGGTGCTACTTCATAGTGATATAACCTTTACAAAACAGTTGTGATCTTCATCACAAGTTTGGTGATTTTTCTTTTCTTTTACTAACTCTTTTTATTTGTTTTTATTTTAGTTTATCTTTTATTTAGTTTTTAGTTAACCTTTTTTTTTTCTTTTTTCTAGAATTGTTTTTCTTTTGTTTTGTTTTTTTTTTCTTTGTTTTTGTTTCAATTATTGCTAGTTATGCATGCCCTATTGGATACGAGACAGTGAGGGAAGACTTGTGAAAATCGAAACTCCTCACGAAACAAAGTTGGAATTGTGAGTGAACATCATGGAAGCTACACCTGAAGATCAATATAGTCAACATGCTCAGGAGGAGAATTTCAACGCATACTGATCCATGAGGGACCGCATGCATCCACCTCGTATGAGTGCACCATCATGTATAGTGCCATCTATAGAGCAGCTAGTGATCCGACCACATATTGTGTCACTTCTACCTACTTTCCATGGGATGGAAAGTGAGAATCCCTATGCGCATATCAAGGAATTTGAGGAGGTTTGTAATACTTTCCAAGAAGGAGGAGCTTCAATCGACTTGATGAGGCTCAAGCTATTTCCTTTCACCTTAAAGGATAAGGCCAAGGTCTGGCTTAATTCTTTAAGGCTAAAGAGTATCCGAACTTGGACTGATTTGCAAGCTGAATTTCTTAAGAAATTTTTCCCAACTCATATGACCAATGGCTTGAAAAGGAAAATTTCAAACTTCTCAGCAAAAGAGAATGAGAAATTCTATGAGTGTTGGGAGAGATATATGGAAGCTATCAATGTTTTTCCTCACCATGGCTTTGATACATGGCTATTGGTGAGCTATTTTTACAACGGTATGTCTTCCTCAATGAAGCAACTCTTAGAAACTATGTGCGGAGGAGACTTCATGAGTAAGAATCCAGAGGAAGCCATGGATTTCTTGAGTTATGTGGTTGAAGTTTCAAGAGGATGGGATGAGCTGAATGCCAGAGAAGTGGGAAGAATAAAGTCTTAACCTAATGCTCCTAATGCTAAGGCTGGGATGTATACTATGAACGAAGACATTGATATGAAAGCAAAAGTTGTAGCTATGGCAAGAAGATTGGAGGAGCTAGAAATAAAGAAGATACTAGAAGTGCAGGCCATTTCTGAAACACCAGTGCAAGCTATGCCGTGTTCCATTTGTCAATCTTTTGAGCACTTGGTGGAGGAGTGTCTTACGATTCCAATTGTGAGAGAAATGTTTAGGGATCAAGAAAATGTTATTAAACAATTTAAGCCCAATAACAACTCTTCATATGGCAACACTTACAATTCAAATTGGAGGAACCATCCAAATTTCTCTTAGAAGCCAAGGGCACCTCAGTACACGCAATTTGGCCAAGCACCCCCACAAGCCTCGAATCTTGAACAAGCCATTGTGAATCTTAGCAAGGTCGTGGGAGACTTTGTTGGAGACCAGAAATCCATCAATGCTCAGCTTAGTCAAAGAATTGACAGTGTAGAAAGTACATTGAACAAAAAGATGGATAGGATGCAAAATGATCTATCCCAGAAGACAGATAATCTCCAGTACTCAATCTCAAGGCTCACCAACCTTAACATAGTGCAAGAGAAAGGAAAGTTTCCTTCTCAACCTCATCAGAATCCCAAGGGTATCCATGAAGTGGAGACTCGGGAGGAAGAATTTTCACAGGTGAGGAAAGTCAAAGCAGTGATCACTTTAAGGAGTGGTAAAGAGGTTGATCTGCCTACATCTAAGCAAGAGCATGAACCAGAGAGTGAAGAAGAGAAAGAGAAGAGGGAGAAAATCAAAGGAAAGAGAAAAGGGAACAGTGTAAAGAATGAGGACCTTGAATTTACTGTGAATGAAGAATCGGAGAGGACCATCAACCAGGAAGATATGATGAAGAAATACACGCCTCCACCTTTCCTCCAAGCTTTGCATGGCAAAAAGGGAATCAATAATGCATCAGAAATTCTTGAAGTGTTGAGGCAAGTGAAAGTTAACATCCCTTTGCTAGACATGATTAAACAAGTTCCGACTTATGGAAAATTCCTGAAGGACTTATGCACTATAAAAAGAGGGTTGAATGTGAATAAGAAAGCCTTCTTGACTGAGCAAGTAAGTGCCATTATATAGTGCAAGTCTCCAGTGAAATACAAAGATCTGGACTATCCTACCATCTCAGTGATGATTGGAGGGACATGTGTGGAGAAAGCTTTGTTGGACTTGGGGGCAAGTGTGAATTTGCTACCCTACTCTATCTACTAGCAATTGGGACTCGAAGAGTTGAAGACAACATCAAGCACTCTATCTCTAGCAGATAGATCTGTGAAGATTCCAAGAGGCATGATTGAAGATGTCCTAGTTCAAGTTGACAAATTCTACCACCGAGTGGATTTTGTTATTCTTAATACGGACCCGGTTGCTAAATGAACTAACTATGTTCATATCATACTTGGAAGACCATTCCTAGCTACATCAAATGCTATCATCAATTGTAGGAATGGAGTCATGCAACTTACGTTTGACAACATGACGTTAGAGCTCAACATATTCTATTTGTGCAAGAAACAATTCCATCCGGAAGAAGAATAAGGACCAGAAGAGGTGTGCATGATTGACAACTTAGTGAATGAGCATTGTGATCAGAAAATGCTCGAAGATTTGAATGAGAGTCTTGGGGATCTTGATGAAAGGTTACTTGAAACCTCATATTTGCTTGCTACTCTGCCCCCTTGGAAGAGGAGGGAAGAAATTTTACCTTTATTCAATGGGGAGGAGACACAAGAAGCTATTAAGAAGGAGCCCCCAAAGCTTATTCTGAAACCATTACCCAAGGAGTTGAAGTATGCATACCTGGAAGAAAACAAGCAGAGCCCTGTTGTTATTTCTTCATCTCTTACCACTCCTCAGGAGGATTGTCTACTTGAAGTCCTTAGGAAACGTAAGAAGGCGATAGGGTGGCAAATTTCTGATCTAAAAGGGATCAATCCTTTAGTCTGTACCCATCATATATACATGGAAGAAGAAGCTAAGCCAGTTTTTCAACCTCAGAGAAGGTTGAATCCTCACATGCAAGAAGTGGTGCGAGCTGAAGTGCTTAAACTACTTCAGGCTGGTATTATCTACCCCATATCAGATAGCCCATGGGTAAGTCCTACACAAGTCGTGCCGAAGAAATCAGGGATCATGATGGTGCGAAATGATAAGGGAGAAGAAGTTTCTACACGCCTCACTTCAGGTTGGAGGGTGTGTATTGATTATAGAAAGTTGAATGCTATAACAAGGAATGACCACTTCCTATTGCCATTTATTGATCAAGTGCTTGAGAGGGTCTCTGGCCATTCATTCTACTATTTCTTAGATGGCTACTCTGGGTATTTTCAAATAGAAATTGATGTTGAAGACCAGGAGAAGACCATTTTCACATGTCCATTCTGAACCTACGCATACAGAAGAATGTCTTTCGACTTATGCAATGCATTTGCAACATTCTAAAGATGCATGTTAAGCATTTTCAGTGATATGGTGGAGCATATTATGGAAGTCTTTATGGACGACATCACCGTATATGGAAGTACGTTTGACGAATGCTTAGTCAACTTGGAAGCTGTTTTGAATCGATGCATTGAGAAAGACTTGGTGCTTAACTAGGAGAAATGCCATTTCATGGTACACCAAGGGACTATCCTTGGGCATATTATCTCAAAGCAAGGCATTGAAGTGGACAAAGCAAAGGTTGAACTTATTGTCAAGTTGCCATCACCAATAACTGTTAGAGGAGTAAGGCAATTTCTTGGCCATGTTGGGTTCTATAGGAGGTTTATCAAAGATTTCTCTAAACTTGTAAGACCTCTTTCTGAACTATTGGTAAAGGATGCTAAATTTATATGGAATGATCGATGTCAACAGAGTTTTGAAGAGCTAAAGCTATTTCTGACGACCGTTCCAATAGTGAGAGCTCCCAACTGGCAATTGCCCTTTGAAGTGATGTTCGATGCCAGTGACTTTGCTATAGGAGTTGTTCTTGGGCAAAGACAAGATGGAAAGCCCTATGTGATCTACTATATAAGTAAAACATTGAATGAAGCGCAAAGAAACTACACTGCCATAGAGAAAAAATTGTTGGCTGTAGTTTTTGCCTTAAACAAATTTCACGCTTACTTGATGGGGTCTTTCATTGTGGTTTTCACTGATCACTCGGCTTTGAAATATCTACTGACTAAGCAGAATGCAAAAGCGAGGCTGATTAGATGGATTCTCTTGCTTCAAGAGTTCAATCTTCAGACCAAAGACAAGAAAGGAGTGGAGAATGTGGTAGTTGACCATCTATCAAGGCTAGCCATCGCACATAATTCCCATAGTTTGCCCATTAATGATGATTTTCCAGAGGAGTCACTCATGTTAATAGAAGTCGTTCCTTGGTATGCTCATATTGCTAACTAACTAGTTACCAGAGAAGTTCCAAGTGAGTGGAAAACACAAGATAAAAAGCACTTTTTTGCAAAAATTCATGCCTACTATTGGGAAGAGCCATTTCTATTCAAATATTGTGCAGATCAAATTATACAGAAGTGCGTCCCTGAACAAGAGCAACAGGGGATCCTCAGTCATTGCCACAAAAGTGCATGTGGAGGCCACTTTGCTTCTCAGAAGACATCTATGAAGGTATTGCAATCGGGTTTTTGCTGGCCATCACTTTTCAAAGATGCCCACACCATGTGCAGGAGTTGTGATAGATGTTAGAGGCTTGGGAAGTTAACACGCAGGAACATGATGCCTTTGAACCCTATCTTAATAGTTGATCTTTTTTATGTCTGGGGCATTGACTTCATGGGACCTTTTCCTATGTCCTTTGGCTACTCCTACATCTTGGTGGGAGTAGATTATGTTTCTAAATGGGTTGAAGTGATCCTATGCAAACGCAATGATCACAAAGTTGTTCTCAAATTTTTTAAAGAGAACATCTTCTCTAGATTTGGAGTACCCAAGGCCATAATCAATGACGGGGGTACTCATTTTTGTAACAAGCCATTCAAAACTCTCTTAGTCAAGTATGGGGTGAAGCATAAGGTAGCTATACCTTACCACCCTCAGACTTCTGGGCAAGTTGAGTTAGCAAATCGGGAGATAAAAAACATACTGATGAAGGTGGTGAATACGAGTAGAAGAGATTGGTCTATTAAGCTTCATGATTCACTGTGGGTGTACAGAACAGCTTACAAGACCATTCTTGGAATGTCTCCTTATCGCCTAGTCTACAGCAAAGTGTGCCATCTCCCCATGGAAGTGGAATATAAAGCTTGGTGGGCAATCAAGAAGCTCAACATGGATTTGAGTAGAGCCAACATGAAGAGGTTCTTAGACCTTAATGAGATGGAGGAACTGAGAAATGACTCCTACAATAATTCAAACATTGCAAAACAAAGATTGAAGAGGTGGCATGATCAGTTAGTCTCCCGCAAAGAATTCCAGAAGGGACAAAGAGTCTTGCTGTATGACTCTAAACTCCACATCTTCCCGGGAAAGTTGAAGTCAAGATGGATAGGTCTTTTTACTATTCAACAAGTGTATTCAAACGGAGTAGTGGAACTACTCAATTCCAACAGCATCGGGAGTTTTAAAGTAAATGGCCATCGTCTCAAGCCATTCGTGGAGCCTTTTTCTCGAGACAAGGAGGAAATAATCCTCCTTGAGCCACATCAAGCTTAACAAGACAAGTGGTTAGATGGACTTAGTCTGTCGGAAGACATTAAGTCCATAAATTTTGTTTTAACGTTGATTAAAAGTTTTATTGATTTAATACTTGTTTTAATTGTGATTTCTTGTTTTAATTTTATTTATTTTTATTTAATTTAAATTTTTTATGATCAATTATAGGTGGATTTCAAAATAGATGGGGAAAAGCTTTAAAAATTTTTCTGGAGGATGGCAAAGTAAGAAAAACAGAGCATTTCGCATACCCTGCGAAAATCCAAAATCTCATTCCGTAGGGCATGCGAAAAATTCGCAAACCCAACTTTACCTTGCGAAATTATTTTGCTTTGCGAAACTGCCTTGCGAAATCCCATGCGAAATTACTTTGCTTTGCGAAATTGCCTTGCGAAATTAAAAAGGGTGTGCGAACCCATTTCGCAAGCCTGTGTGAATTCCAATAGCCGTGTGAAAAACCAACAATCATCCAAAAATCTATTTAAAGCCCTCCAGACCTTGAACCCATTTCGCATGCCCTATCTACTTCTTGCAAAAGCCTCCATCACCTTGCGACACCCAAGAGTCCAGAGGTTTTCTCGCCATTGGATGCCCAATGACCAACCATTTGAAGAGGCAACCTACACCTCTCACTCCATTTCGGACATGGCACACATTAGAGGAGGCTATACCGACCCTTCATTGTCTCGCAAGTCGAGGTCAAAAGCCTCCCCTCCGCGGGATTCGACATCTCAAGCCCTAGAGGCCCCGACCGTTCCATCTTTTGAGGGTGGAGTGCTCTCTAATCCTCCTCAATGCCAATACGAGACGCGAAAACCACCGACTTTTCCAACCCCTGAACCATTAGTATGTCGTACTCTAACTAAGAGGGCCAGGACCTCAGGCCCTGGAGAGTCGTCTAGACATGCACAGCCTGATCCTCGAGCCCCTATCGATTCTCAGCGTCCTTTCGGCATATCACCGGAAGCCATCATCAAGAGGCCTATGGTCACCGCACCGCCCATTGAGGGCAATTCAGATTATAGAGCCAGACCATTCCATTCAGAGCTATATTTCGACCTTGAGGTCATGCGACAGTAGCCAGAGCTTCGAGATTCATTTGGACTGCTCCAGAGGTACCATCTCGAGCGCCTTATGACTCCTAGGGAGTTCTTTTACCCCGTAATGGCAATGGACTTCTATCAGTCCATGACTACTCAGGGCGCCCGGAGTCATACCGCCATTCCCTTCAGCATTGATGGACGCCAGGGTATCTTGGAGGCTAGACATGTTGCAAAAGCTTTACATATTCCATACGAGCCAATGGATCCAGCAGACTTTCGGGAGTGGTCCCCTGTATCTCAGCGGGACATGGTCCACATCTTATCCAGGGGGACTTTTGGAGATTCAGTTCTTCTACGTAAGGAGCTTCCATCTGGGATGCTCTTAGTGGGTGTGTTGCTGTAGTCCAACAGTTTTCCTTTTCAACATCTAGTGTAAAGGCGATGAGCCATCTTGGATGCTTTATTCAGGATATCTGAGGGCTTCTATTTCGGACCACATCACTTGATTATGGTCGTTCTCCTCCACTTTGAGGAGAAGGTTCACAGGAAGAAGCTACAGAGAGTCGACACTATTCCACTGTTGTTTCTGAGGTTGCTTTATCACATATTGGAGCATATGGGCTATCCTATTGAGCCCTACCTTGAGCGTCGCCACCATTGTCGAGAGCGATTCACTCTCGACAAATGGACACAGTTGGCGGGATATTCGGCACCTCTAGGAGCCCTACCCAGGCTAGCACCTCCAGTGCCACCACAGGTTAAGCAGGTACAGCAAGACGAGCTTCCCACATAGTCTATACTACCTGCCCTTGTAGCACCTATGCTTGAGGCCACTTATACTGCTCCTCCTACCACTCCTCATGTTCCACCGGCTGCACCTTCTACATCTGAGGCCTCCATCACCATTTTTGCCACAGAGTTTTTTGCCATGGTACATACATTCCAAACACTGACCACTACACACACTGTGTTATTCCGGCAGATGGCCGACATATGTGCTCAACAGGACCAGCATATTGCTATCCTTCGTCAGATTCAACAGCATCTGGGACTCCTACCACCACCTCAGGCTAACATTCCTGGACCATCAGAGCCAATAGCTCCAGCTGAGGAGACAACCAGAGCCGATGTCCTGATCCAGCCCACTTAGGAGGCCATCGTAGGGCCATCATCTCCACATGATCCTACTACTACTTGATCATCTCTTTATTCTCTTGTATTTACTTATTATATTAGTAGATATAATTACTTGTTTTGATGTTTTATATTCTGGGATTGGATGTATTACATGATCATATCTCACATTGTATTTTCTCAGAGTAATATACACACATTATTTTTTAGTATATTTGCCATTCTTCTATTTCCTTTACTCATTAATCTTTTGTTTTTTTTAATCATGTGGTTTCTCCTATACGACTCAGACTCCATGCCACTCAGGAGGTACCACTTCCTCCTTTTATTTGCAATCGCTCTTGCCACATTGAGGGTTTTGTTGATCTTGGTTGGGAGGAGAGTTAAGGAAGAAAGTTTTGTTAATATTGCTAGGTTATTTTGTTAATTTAGTACTTTTTGCTTAATTTTAAAATTTTTGTTTAATTTTAAAAGTTTTTACTCTACTATCCATGATTATTAAGGAAAAATTCTCAAAATGAAATGGAAGAAATTGAATTCTTACATTTTTACTTGAATCTTAGAGTTTGTATTATGCGTATTGAGGTTGCTGAATTATTGAAACTCCTATTGATTTCAACCTTATTTCTCCCACTTTAATCTTACCACACACTGTGCACATTAGATTCCGTTTATAAGATGAAAAACTATCTCACCCCTTGAACTTAGGAAATTTTTTATTTGGTACCTTTGACCTGGTTTTAATAGTGTTGGGACACCTTATAAAAGGTTAATGAGCCTTTGATGAAAAAGAGAAAAAGAACAAAGTGTTGCACTTGCCTTGAAACCCGAGCAAGGTCCGAGGGGTATATGGTGAAAATCTTTAAAACCCGGTGCCTTAAGCCTTGATTGGTTGGGAGCCACCGACCTCAATGCTCATTACAAGGGTGAATAGGTGGAGTTTAACATATTGTAGGTGTTTGGGTATTAAATTTCAATTTCAAAAGTTCGGGGTAAAATCTGAGGAGTTAGTGGTCGAAAGATCCTTAAAGCTTGATGCCCTAAACCTTGATTGGTTGGGAGTCATCGATGAATCCCTATTACATGGACACTTTAGAAAACAATACCTTAAGCATTGCACACCTACAATGAAAAAAATTGTGAAATAAAAGAGGTGCGTTCTTAGCCTATTGGAGGTTGGTCAGTTTGCTAAAGTTTGAGAAAGAACTAGGTTGAGGGGAGAGACTAGTTCAGCATACTATATTTGGAAACTAATAAGCTTAACACATAGATTTTTGTGGAAGAGTAGTGATTGAGCCTTTGAGAGTGGAAAACCTTTTAACACTTAAATTTGCATAATGCCTACTCTTTATGAATTGTGATCAGGCAAGATATTTGATAAACTCTTGTTGAAGGTTGAGTTTTGTTTCTTTGATGTCCCATGAGAGAGTATGCTCTACATCATGCCACTTGAAATTTTTTTGGAAGTGATTAGCATGATTTTGTAAATTATTTTACTGTCTATTTTTCTTTTTTTTCTCTCCTTCATTGCTAAGGGACTAGCAATATGTCGGTTAGGGAGAGTGATTACTACTCAAAAAGTGCTCTTTTATAGCTTATTATACACTCTTTTAAACGCTTTTGAGTAGTATTTATTACCTTTTAACTCAACTGGCTCATTAAAGACCCTTGCAAATGTTTTTAATCAGTTTTTTGCAAGTTTTGGTGTTTTTGATAGCTTTTTTATCATTAAAACGAACCAAGAATGAGGGAGAATATTTTATAGTCCATGATAAAGCAAGTTGAAGCTCAAACACATGAAGAATCCAAGTTTTGGAGAGCTTCATAGCCTTTGCCAAATCAATTAAGTATGCAAGGAAGAGAATCAGAGAAGAAATCTAACATCCAACAATTTTGCATAGTTATGCGAAATTTTCACAAAGCATGCGAAATGACAAAAGAAGTACAAGCTGCAAGACAGAGAGCAAGCCCATGAAAGATGAATTTCACAAGGCTTGCAAAATTTCATAAGCCTTGTGAAACCAAAGCTGAAGAAAATGAATTTCGCACCTTGTGCGAAATTTCACAAGCCTTGCGAAAATCCTTCTATGTAATTTTCATATATTTTTGCATCGACTCCATTAGATTTTTATCTCGAGATATTTTGTGTAATTACCAATTTTCTCCTTGTAATCAGCTAAAGATATTTTTAGATATTTAGGATATCTAGATAAGGGGTTAAAATATATCTCTATATATGTCTTAAAATATCTCTTTTGTAATATCTCGGAAGAAATTTTAGATCCTTTTTGAGAGTCTCAGAAGAAATTCCAAAGAACACTTGTAAATTCTTTTAGTAAGAAATACACAGAGCTTTTGCTATGCCTTACCTATTCATTTTTTATTTTATTTTCTTTCTAGCCGAACAACCTCTGAGGATGTTTTCTCAGAGGATGAGTGGCTAGGTTTTTCGTTTCTTGGACTGAAGGAAGCTAGGTAAGGGATCCAGATACAAAGGTGGGAGTTTTCCTTGCTTTAAATGAGGAAAATTGTTATTCGTTAATGGTTTTTATTTTTTAGTTTAACTTAAAATCCCTTAAAATCACCTAGGCCAATACTTGGTAAGCTTTTCAGACTTCCTGGAGATCCGTTAGTTATCTCTTACGAGCCTCTGGGAGGTGGTTTAAAGGTAGGATTACCTAGAATGGCCAATACTTGGTAAGTTTTTCAGACTCCCTGGAAATCCATTAGTTATCTCTTATGAGTCTTTGAAGGGTAATCCAAGGTTATGATCACCTTGAATGACCAATACTTGATAAGCTTTCCGGGCTCCATGGAATCCATGGATGTTTATTAGTTATCTCTTACGAGTCATTGAAAGATGATTCACAATGAGAGGTCTTTAGTGTTTGAAGCCATTAATGGGAAGCAACTGCAGTCTTTAATGGACCAGTGGGATCAAATCTTGATTACTAAATACACACCAGTTCGGGAGATAACCATTCTTTATGTTATTATCCCCAACGCGAGGAAAAGATTTGGAATCTCCCCTTTTTGTCTAAGGAACCTGAACCTAGTGACCTAAAACTCCAAGAAATCTTTTCTGTGTAATTAATCTGAGTTACTATTTTTGGTTAATTTAAAACCAACCCTTTTCAACCAAAATTATATTTTCTTTTAAAGCTAACTCATACAAGAAAAAACACCATTTTAGTACTTCCACTAATATCACGTGTGATATGAAAACCCATCCCTGTGGACAATCCTAGAACCACTATACTATGCTAGCTATGCTACCCTAGTGTATGGTGAATTAGGTTTATAAATTTTGTTGATAACTGCCGTCTAAGGACTGAATTAAATAGAACACCAATACATAAAAAGATTGATAAATGGATGATGATAAATGGAGTTGGGATGTTAAAAAAAATAATCAGAATTTTGAGTTCCTTGATGAAAATATTGATGACATTCCTATAAGAAGCACCAAATCACTTTTTGATATTTATCAAAGGTGTAATGTGGCTGTGTTTGAGCCTGCAGAGTTTAATGAAGCTGTTGAGGATAAAAAAGAAGGGTTGTAATGTGGGAGGAGCTCAACATGATAGAGAAAAAAAACACTTGGGAGCTAGTTAACAGACCAATACATAAAAGGGCCATTGGTGTCAAGTGGGTTTATAGAACCAAACTCAATTCTAATGGTTGTGTAAACAAACATAAAGCTAGGCTGGTTGTCAAAGGTTATGCTCAAATGTGCAGTGTGGATTTTTCAAAACCCTTTGCACCTGTAGCTAGGTTGGATACAATAAGGATGTTTCTAGCTTTAGCTACTCGAAAAGGTTGGAAAATCTATCTGCTATATGTAAAATCAACTTTTCTAAATGGCTACCATGAGGAGGAAATCTTTGTGGAGCAACCTAAAGGATTTGTAGCAAAAGGCAAAGAAGACAAGGTTTATCAACTAAAGAAAGCCTTGTATGGCTTGAAGCAAGCCCCCGACGCTTGGTACAATAGGATTAATGCACATCTGCTTGGTTTGGGGTTTAAAAAAAGTCAGAGTGAATCCACACTTTATATTAGAAAAATTAATGCTGGCATACTTATTATTTCATTATACGTCGATGATTTGCTTGTAATAGGAAGCAATCAATGTTTAATGGATAAATTCAAAGCTGAAATGGAGAAGGTCTTTGAGATGACAGATCTTGGAGACATGTCTTATTTCCTGGGAATGAAAGTGCATTAGAATTAGCATGAGATATTCATCTGTCAATAGAAGTATGCAAAGGAAATTCTAAAAAAGTTCAAGATAGAGGAATGCAAGTCCACAACCACACCTATGAATCAAAAAGAAAAGTTTTGCAAAGAAGATGGTGCTGAAAAAGTAAATGAAGAGTTATATAGAATCATGATTGGATGCTTGATGTATTTGACTAAAACAAGGCCAGATATAGTATATGTTGTAAGTTTACTCTCAAGATACATGCATTGTGCTAGTGAAATTCACTTGTAGGCAACAAAACGTATTGTGAGATAGATAAAAAGCATTATTAACTTTGGCATCAAGTTCAAGTAGGTGCAGAATTTTCATTTTCATGGATTTTCTTATAGTGATTGGGTTGGCTGTGTTGATGATATGAGAAGCACATCAGGTTATTGCTTTAGTTTTGGTTCAAGTTTTTTCTCTTGGTGCTCTAAAAAAGAGGATATCGTGTCACAATCCACAATTGAAGCAGAGTACATTGTTGTTGCTGCTGCTGCAAATCATGTACTTTAGATAAGAAAGCTGCTAACAGACTTAAACATGGAGCAAATAGGGAGCACACAAGTCTTTGATGACAATCAAGCTGCAATTTCAATTGCAAGTAATCCAGTATTCCATGGTAGGACAAATCACTTCAAAATCAAGTTTTATTTCTTAAGGGAAATACAACATGATGGAAAAGTAACTTTGGTACATTGTAAAACAGAAGAACAAAATGTTGATATTCTAAGAAAAGCTCTACCAAGAGCTAGGTTTGAATTTCTCAGAAAAAGACTTGGAGTTTGTAGCTCCCAAGTCAAAGAGGAGTGTTGAGAAAAATGTCTTAGTAGCTACAATCATGCTGGAAGACCTGTGAAAGTTGTTGTGAACTAAGAAAGCTTAAGAATCTATTAAGAAGGTTGCTTAGGTGTGAAGAGATGCTGAAATTGAGGTTGCAACCATAAAACAACTTAGCTAATGAAGCTGATAGAGTTTCATAGAGCTATTATGCTGTTGTTGCTCTTTTATAGGAAATAGTTGTTAGTTCCAACTATTTTTGTTGCTTTTCTATTGTTTTCTATTGCAAACTTGTGTATAAATGTTGCATTGATCATTCAATAAGAGTAGACATTTTCTTTGTCTCAAATACAACTTTTGGTTGTTGCTTCCAGCACTTCTAGATTCTAATCTATGAATTTTAATGATATTCCATCATTTTTAGGCCTCTCAAACCTTCAATTTAGTAGGGTTACAAAACATAATTTCTCAAACAACATTCTTTCCATAGTCATATCTCTAGCATTGCTATAACCCAAGACCATCAAGGACCAAGACAAAACATTCTTGTCTACTATCTTCTCAAACAACTCAAATGTTGTATTTATCTTTCCTACCTTAACATACCCATCAAATATTATATTCCAACTAATAACATCTCTATTTGGCATTTCATCAAAAGCCTTCCTCACCTTTTCTTGATCCACATGGGCATAAATCACTCTCAACTATTAACACAAACAACATAGATTTTAGCTAATTACAAACCAAATCGATATATCACCCCTAGTAGTTGTAATTTCCTTCATTAATTGTCCTCCCATTTCCACATCTCTTTTCTGATGCAACCCATAAAAAAATTTCATGAAATTTGAGTCTAGGTAGAAGAAAGCACGAATCTCAGTGCACAAAAATTTGATTTTGATCATTCACAAAAAAAATTAATTTTATGGAAAAACATTATAATAGTAAAATAACAAATTGAGAAGGACTTTCTAAGAAAATGTAATCAAAGGAAAACAAGGTAATCAAAAGACTCATATAATGTTTTACTTCCATTTTCTAAGTAACTAAATAGAAATGTGGAAAGGAAAGTACTTCCAACAATGGATGTAAAGAGTCATTGTTAATGAGAAAATGGTGAGAATTGGAATCATGAAAAGTGTAGAAGAAGACTGCTTGGACAATGGAGAGTGAAAGAGAAAGAGAATGCTTGTTGAAAGGGAAATAATGGGTTATTGGGTAACATTTAGGATTATTTTAGGTATATTTGAAAATTTTAAAAGTATTTTTTAAATAATCACTTCTCAAGTGCTTTTCTAAAAATTACTTCAAGTGATTTTTTTTCTTTTAAAGGTTCTTAAAAGTGTTTTTGAAATCTTGCCAAACATCTATTTTTCACCCAAAAAAACTCTTTTAATTATTAAGAATGCCACACACTCTTCTTAAAAATACTACTAAACAAGTTCTTAATAGGATTTTATTTATTATCACATGTTTCTTAGTCTTTAACCAAGGACATGTCTATACTATATAATAAAAGCAGAGATACAATTTTATTCTAACTATTTTTCAACCTTACTTTCTATAAATATCTACTGAAATGTAATTTTATTATTATTCATTGATTAACCCATTAAGAATGGGATTACTATGATTTCACCCCAACTCCAACTCCTTTTTCTACAAAAAGTAAAACTAATTTTTTGGGAATACATATGCAAAGGTAATGGCATAGAGGAAGTTATAAATGGAGATTAATGGAAGTGATAGAAACAGGATTATGTTAGGGTTTTAGAGCCAAAGAGGATGGGTTGTTTATGGTGGGTCTTGAGAGAAGTGATAGAGAAGTTGGGAATTGAGGTTAGATTTAATGTTAAGGTTAGGGCTAGGGTTTCATCAATGGATGGTGATGAAGATGAAGATATGGACATCCCTTGCAAAATCTACCAATATAATTAGTTTATACTATATAATCAACTAAAATTTGAATCAATTCTCCTTCTCAAACTATGATAATATTATTTTAGATGGTTTTTGATAATGATTTCTTTTCCTCTCAATGAAACTATAGATCAATTCTATGTTTCAACCTGAATAAGGGATCCTTAGAATCCCTCAATATTTAGTTTCTATTTATATTAGGGAATAAAGGATCCCTAAGATCTTTCAATCTTTAATTTCTATTTAGTTTCCTATATAAAATAAGAAGAGAGTAATGGGGAAAGAAACGGAAAAATAATCTCAATAAGAAAAACTTGTTCTCTCAATTTTGCATCTTCTCCTTGAGTCATAAGAATTGGTGTTAGAACACGGTCTTGGCACCAATCATGGATGAAGAGACTAGAGCATAAGAACAACATAGACTTGAAGATACTATTAAACAGTTGAAATAATCATTGGATAAACAAGCGACTACCTCATTAGAACTATCAAAGATGGTTGCAACCATAAACTTGAAATTCAAACACATGAATTCAAGAATAGAGAAGTCAAGTAATGGGTACAATGCAAGCAAGACAAACTATCACTCATATGGCATAAACTCTATTCAAACTAGGTTTTCCAAACTCAATTTTCAAAATTTTGAAGTTGAGAATTGGGAATTAGGAAAATGTAGGATTGACTTCCTTACATTTAAAAGGAAGGGCCTTAGAAAGGTTTCAAGGGTACAAGGCTAGTAACAAGGAAATCAAATGGACACAATTTTATATAGATGTTGTTTCCAAGTTTAGCCCTAGTGCTTATGATAGCCTTATGGAGTAAATAACCAAATTGAAATAGGTTTCTACGGTTATGGCATACAAAAATTAGTTTAAAGTATTGATGACCAAAACTAGTGGGTTATCAAAGGAATTTTTTGTCTAGTGTTTCATTAGTATCTTGAAAGAGGCAATTAAAAATCAAGTCACCATGTTTCAACCAATCACACTAGCCCAAACCATTGAGTTAGTCTTGTTGCAGAAATGAATAGTGGAAGTAGTTCTCAAGAAAGTCAAGGACTCTAACGAAAGTGGGGATAGTATAATGAACTTCACAAGAATCATTATGAATCATAATAACAATTTACAACCCCTTAAGAAGATTTCAGTTGTTGAAGTGCAAGAGAGATGAAAAAAAGTTTTTTTATTATTGTGATGAGAAGTATGAGTCTGGCTATAAATATAAAATGAGACAATTATTTCTATTAAATGGTCATAAAAGTGAAGGGAAAGAAACATATGAAGCTAAAAATGATATCAGGAGGATGATCTTGTGGCTTTAATCAATGCAATATTTGGTTCAACATCTCATCAAACCATGAGAATCTATGTCAACATAAAAAAGAAGGTCATGACCATACTAATTGACTTAGGAAGCACCCATAACTTCCTTGATCTCGTAGTGGCCAAAAGAACAAGATGTTCAATACAAACTACCAACCCCATGAAGGTGGCAAAAACATATAGAACTAGAATTACTAGTGGTGCAATTTGTAGGCAATGTTAGGATAGAACCCTTAAAAGAATTACATAATGTAATAAATTTGGAATTCATTATTTATTTAATGATATTCCAGTTTCACTTTTATCTATCCTTATTCCATGTATTATACTTTATGAGCTTTTTTTGTCTACATCTTTTGCATTGTACGTGACTTAGGTGTATTAGGAGTTGCACAGAAGATCTAAGTCATGAGTTCCTTGCAAATAGATGACTTGTTCACAACCAATTCATGGGTGTAGGCAATCCATGAGAGGTTTTAGTGCACCACTTCCTAATTAGAGGGATAACTGGTCTTGGCTATTGGGATGAGTTTCCCATGATGAGTGTACTAATATGTATGGATGCACATTGGACAGGACCGATGGTGAGTTATGACTTAAGGCTATCAAGTAGTCATGACTTCACCAAGTTGTTTCATTATGTTGTCTCTCAACCTTGAGATAATATTACATTTGTGTTGAAGTTAGTAGTGTCTTTGATCTATGGGTGAAATCGTAAGCTAATCATATACTCCTTATGGATTGGATCACTGTTGATGGATGTCAGTAGCAATAAGTATTCTAAATAGAGACACCATGATATTTCTTAGGAATAAGATAGTGTGTCTTCTTGGGTGATCCTAAGGAGGTGTGTTCATGGAAACTATGGTCATAATAGTTCCTTAGGTGGAACTTGACATAAGCTCTGTGAAAGCTAAGATATGTCAATTGAACACACAATAGGAGAATCTATAACTCAAGGACGGTAGAGGTAGTCTTAAAAGGCTTATAGCTTTCACTTTGTTAGACTACGAACACAAATTCATGGAGAGACTGAACATAATGGATAGCAAGTCATGGACCCGAGCACTTGGTGTCTTATTATTATTTACATAGGATATTTGAGTTCAATTGATTCTCTATAATGGGATGTTGAATCAAATTTAGAATTGGATTATGAGAGAATCAGTATTTCTATGGGTCCTAGTGGTCCCTGTTTTGAGCTCATATACCTTGTTGGCACAAATTATGAGGGTCAGATTGGCTTTAGGTTCAGTTTTGTACATAAGGGTGTTTTGGTAATCACACAAGGTTGCATAGAGGTAAGTGAGCAAGGTGTTTGGATTGGGCTAATTGATTAATTAGTATGCCCTGTTAGGTTAACTAACCAATTATGACCCATTTTAGGATAGATTAAGTGACCCAAGCCCTTAGTGAACTCAAGTCACTTAAGCCTAGTAGGAAACCATATAAATACCCCCTTAGGGGTTAGGGTTCCCATTGTTTTTTTCTAGAGATCCATCTTCCATCTCCAAAGAGAGAGAGAGAGATTCATAGCATGTACTATTCCTTCTATCCCCACCGGAAGTGTGTCAAGATCAAGTTTCGAGTCATCGGGCAGAAGACTTGAGGTTTATGAGACTTTTCCGATTTTGTTCTTCATCTTCACCACGTAGATTTGATTCAGAAACATCCAAATCTAAGGTATGGATTTTGTTTGCACTTTTTGAATCCCTTTAAAGTTTAAAAATGTTATTTTTCTATTATGCAAAGGATTTAGAAAAAGCCTAGGATAGTTATGCGTATTCATAACTTGATTCGATCTTAGGAAGCGAAGAGATCCTAGTTTTCCCATTAGGCAATTGACATGGAACATGCAAGGAAAGAAATTTTAGACAGTTTTGAGGCTCATCCTTTTGAGTAGGTGTGATATGGTATTGGGAATTCAATGGCCAGCTGAATTGGGACTCGTATTGTGGGATTTCAAGAATTTAAAAATTGAATTTATTGTTGATGGAAGGAAATTCGTGTTAAGAGGTAAAACTATAGGTCCTAAGAAGTTAGTTTCAACAAATCAAATTCAAAATGATTTAAGGCATATGTCTCGAGCATCTACAATTCAAAATTTCACTATACAAGGGAATGAGGAAAATAAAGTTGAAAATGAACAACATGGCAACTGTCTAACTCATTTCCAAAAAACGTAACATAGAAAGATGCTTACTTTCAACAAAAGTTTCCATAGTTTCAACCTTGAGGACAAGGCTTCTTTTGATGGGGGAGAGAATGTTACAACCCTGAATAAAGGATCCCTAATATCCCTTAATCTTTAGTTTCTATTTCTGCTTAGTTTCTACTTCTATTTAGTTTCTATTTAAATTGGGGAATAAAGTATCCCTAAGATCCCTCAATCTTTAGTTTCTATTTCTATTTAGTTTCCTATATAAAATAAGGAAAGTGTAATGGAGAAAAACATGAAAGAATAATCTCAATAAGAAAAAGTTGTTCTCTCAATTTTGCATCTTTTCCTCATACCATAAAATTCTACATGTGGATTTTCTCCTTTTGAAGCTCTATATGATACAAAATCAATTCTCTTTTACTCTAATTCCAAGTATGTATTTACTAAAATGGGTATGCTTTGACTCTCAATGAACACATTTTCTCAATTTTTCTTCATACCTGAGTGGAAATAACATAAGGCAGTTAAACTTGCTTTGAGATTAATTGTGGTTTTGACAAGAAGTTCATCTATAATTCATTTATACACAACTAGGTATAGTACAAGACTTCCTAATTAAACAAAGTTTCTGGCATTAATGAATTGAAAAAAATGGGTAAAACAAGTTTCTACTCACCATCCCAAACATTCCTTTAGATGTATTGTATGGTAGAGGATTATTCTGTATTATTATTATTATTATTATTCTTTTTTTCTTTTTCCTTTTAATGGTTTGTAGTAGATTCAAATGGCATTATAGAAGTAGAATTTCCCAATTTAATTTGTTGGACAAATTTGCTTTGGTTTTGCCATATTTTGTGGTTTGAATACATAAAAATTGAAATATAATAAGATAACAATTATAATGTGTTTTTAAGGGGAATTTTTTTTTTTAATCTTCTATAAGTAAACAAAAAAAAAAAAAAAACAACACCAACAACTACAATAATATAGACATTTGTAATTTTTTTAAAGTGTCTCTATTAGGACATTGAGTTTTATTTGTATGTTGGTAATTTTGTTCCAAATTATTTTTTGCCTTAGAAATCTTTTTAGATGGTGGCTTACTCTCCATTAAAGATCATGGATTGCTACTTGTCCAATTGGAAAGTCATAGGAACGTTTAAAAGGTTTGACTTGTGGCAAATTAGGGTTCTAAAGGGTATAAATAGGAGTGTTATTCTTTTTCTGGAATAAAATTGATTTTTATTTAACTTTGTCAAAAATGTAGGATTGCTTGAGTGGGAAATAGCACTCAAGCGCTGGGACTGCTCGAGCACTTGACTAGTGCTCGAATGCCCAAGGTGCTCAAGTAATGGTTAAGTGTGCTTGGCCTCGAGCTCTCAAGTGTTCATGCCAATTATGCCAAATATTAGCATAATATTTTCGAAGATTTCATGCAAATCCTATATGGAAACCTTGAGATACCGACTCTTTTCAGCCTCTAAGCCTATCTATATATATATATATATATATCCCATTATGACCATTCTAAGGTTAGGAGATTGATTTGTTGTTGCTACTGAGAGAGAGTCTCCTGGAAAGAAAGCCTAATGAGCCACACGATTCCTAATATCTCATTTGAAGGATTCATTCAATAATCTAGGGTTGAAAACTTGCATCCCTTCAATAAGGCTAAAGAGTATTCAGTGGAGAAATTAGAGATTGTTGTATCATATACGTGGATGAAGTTGTAGGTATTGGAGGGTAAGCCTTTAGGATAAAACGACCAGGTAAATTTGTGTAACTAGATCTTGTATAGTGGATTTTGATTAGTAGTCTTAGACCTTGTGGTTTTTTTATCTCCACAATAGTGCGGGGATTTTCCATGTAAAAATCATTGTGTCCATTGCTATATCTTGTGATTATCATGATTGTTTAGATTTTGTTTATCTCTAATATTATCCTACAGGGTAAAAATTGAGTATAACATATAATCTTTATTTTAGAATTATTTTAATTACACCCATTCACCTCCCTCCTCTCTTTGGGTGTTACCCTACTACACTTGGCTTTTTCCATCTCAAATTCTACATTAACATTTTTTTACTTAACTTATAAATGGAAAAAGTTATAAACCCAAGATAACTTGTTAAAAAAGCGAGAAATAATAAAGGACTCGTGTTAGAGTATAAATAACTAATTTGTTTAATCTTAATATAGTTCCAATGTCAAATATGAATACTTAATTATTTATTATATTTTGAAAATAAAGTAAGTATTTTTTTATATAAAAAATAAAACAACTTTTCTAGAACAACACAAGGCACTAATGCATATAGTTGGTAACAAGTTGGAGAAATAAAATAATGTGGAGAAATAAAACAACTTGGAGAGAAAGAAAATGACTAACAAAAAAGGAAATAGAGAAATTATAGAATGTAAGATAATTACACTTATTTTCATAAAAATAATACATTTTCGAAAAATAGAAAATTTCATTCATATTCTCTTTTTCACTTATTTTAAAAATAAAAATTAATATTAATATTTATCAAATGCAAATATTAATAATTATAAAATTAATATTTATCAAATATATAAGATTAAGATTGAGATATAAACTTTTTATAATCTAAACTATTATTTTCATTTTAAATGAGAAAGGTCGATGTGATATGATAAAATTTGTACACATAATTTAAGTTATCTTTGTTCATATAGAATTATAAATAGGTATAGATTCATTTCAAAATTCAAATAATTATTTGAATTTTATTTTTAAATTTAAGACTTAATTATTTTGTAATTAGAGTACTTGTCATAAAATTGAAGCTTATATATATATAAATGCCTCCACTTCCATACCTGTCATAAAATTGGAGCCTACTTTTTTCTTATCTTTTCTTTTGTGAGTTTATAAATGTCTCCAATTCCATATCTAGTTGTGATATATTTTTGTAGATGATTGTGATTGAAGTATAATTTTTTTTTTTTTTAATTTTATAAGAATTAAAAATCTTATCTAAATATGATTATTATTTTAGTTTTCTAAAAGTTCAGAGTATTACAAAGAATCCCTCCATACATAACTAATTAAAAAAAAAAAACTAAAAGAAAGACAACAATAAATGAAAATTATTATTCATCTGTTATGTCAGTGCAAAATATGAAAAAGAAGACAGAAGCGTATGTCTCCACTATGACTGAGGATCAAATTCTCTTTGAGATTGATATAAATTATTTATAGTTTCATTGTTCGTGGAGAGTTGATTCAGTAGTTTCTTCCATTTGAAGACATACAGAAATGGTTAGAATTATCTATTCATTTCAAGAGATAACTTGCATCTATGACCCTCATACTCCCATGAACTTTGATCCTATAAACATAGTGGGCATGTATTATTTATAAAATATGGATGAAAAGAGAATAAAAAAAATTATTTTCATGAGAAGTGTATTTTGGAAAAAATAATTCTCATTTGGTACATTGGAAAAGTGCCTACCTCACATTACCCAACAATGTCGTTTTATGTGTACATGTGTCATCATCCATACTAGCCCAACTTACATGAGAATGGTACGTCATTCAACCAACAATGGTACATTATAATAAAAAGAATGTTACTTTAATATCAAAATACATGTAATGACATTTTCGGGTAATGTGAGGTAAATACTATTTTAATACATTAAATAAGAATTATTTTCTCAAAAATGTACTCCCCATGAAAATGACTTTTGAGTTTTTTTTATTTATATTTTGTAAATAGTGAATGTTTACACAATTCCCTCATAAATATAATATAATCATCTATACCTGATAATTAAGGAAATCGAAAACACTTACATACTAAGCAAGGATAATGGAAACTAAAGTGTATGTCAAAAGAGAAGAAAAATATTAAAGATAAATTCAAACTTTAAAAAACAAGCTAGCCTTCATCTGCGCATATAGGCCAACATCTTAGGAGGTATTCGATTAAATAATAATAATAATAATGATTAAAAAAGGAAAAAATTATGGTTCCCATTTTTTAAGTGTTTTCAATAACATAATTATAAACCCCTTAAAATTTAAAATCATTTATTTAAATCACTTTATTCATTTAGCAACAAGGACTTAATTAATCACTAAGAACAAACATAATGATTTATAATTTTTATTATAAATTTTTTATAATAAAACGTAACTTCTTTTAAATTAAAATCATTTATTATTAAAAAAATTATTTTAATTCATCTATGAGATTCTTTTAACGAATTCTTTTAGAATTTTTTGAATTTTTTTTATTTCATATTTAAAGATAAAAAAAATTAGTATGAAATAATTTTATTCATTATAAAATTTATCTTTTTTTTCTAAATCAGAATTTTTGTCATGTCCATTCATATAATAAAATTAAAATTATAAAAAAAAAAAAAAACCTATTTTAATTGACAGCACCATGGAATCTTTCCATGCACACTCATGCAGCCATCAATTCCCATGGCAGCCACGTGTCTTCCAACAAGTATATTCCCTTTCTTTGGCTCTCCACGTTTGTGTTCTGTTTTTATTTATTTATTTATTTTATCTTGATTAGTAGTTCACAAAACAAGCATGACAAGGATATGAGTAGATATGTCATGGCTATGATCACTTCTAACACCAAACCCTCTTAAACCAAGTGAAGTATGAATGTAGTATGCAAGTCTAAATAATGGTGAAAGAATAAAAACAAAGGAGAATGCATGTAAGATGTATATATAACTATAAATAAGGATTCAGAATGAATGGAAAAATCATCGAGAAGGGTGAACCATGGGTGATAAGCCACTTTAAGGTTCATCATTTGGATAAATATTAAAAGTTAAAAGAGTATAAAATGTCTACATATGTCGTCATTTTTTTTTTCACTTTTAAGTTAAATATATTTTTATTGTTATAAATGAAGTAATGAATGTGACCACATTTATTACATTAAATGTTCATTAAAACTCTATAAAAATGTTTCCTATCCTCAGTAAAATGCATCCCAAGCAAAGAAATAAAATTTCTCTCTTATTTTCTCTATTTTTTTTTTATTCTCCATATCTTTCATTCTTTCAACTCTCTTAATTCTCTTTTATGATTCCTTCCTCTCCATTATATATTATTATCAAAATAATATATAGTTGTTCTTTACTTTTATTTGCGTTGCATTTATCCTCCTTTTACAACACATTATTAGTACGAATTGCTTTGAAGGTAATTCTCGTATCTTAAACTTGAAGTTATTTATATAGAATAAAATTTTACATATTTATATTGTCATTTTTAAATTCATTTAATTTGTGTTATATGTTATTACAAGCTATAAGCAAATTGTTTGATTTTGATTATAATAAAAAGTTATACCAATGCTATTAATTTATAACTAATTCTAGTAATAATGTTTTGTCATATATCTGAAATTATTTAACAACGTCAAATCTCACAAAACTCGAATTTGTGGCACTTGACATTTTAGGAAAGAACTATCTATGTTGGATCCTTAATACTGAAATACATCTCGATGCAATGAATCTTGGAGCTAGGATTAAATAAGGAAATCAAGCATCCTTATAGGATCACACAAAAACGTTGATTTTCCTTCTCCATCATCTCTATAAAGGTTTTAAAAATGAGTATCTTATAGTAAAGGGCGCTTTTATGGACACTACAAGAAAAAAAGTTATTATTGGCATATGTCATCTTGACTTAAGATAATATATGTGAAGATTGTCTATATAAATGAACAATTATGACATATACAACTTAGTTTAAACCAATAATGACATATATAATAATAGTTATTGCATTTTTTTATGACTTATGATGATGTAACCTTGACAAATAATTTATAAGTCAATCTATAATTAATATGTTCATATGTCAAGGTACCAAAATGAAAGCAATAATGACATATATATATATTATTTGCTAAATTTTCCCTAGTTTAATGATATGCAATCTTGACTAAAAATTTATTAATCAAAGTATAGTTAATCTTTTCTACCTAAATAAAAGTAATAATGACATATATGTATTTGCTAAATTTTTATATGGTTTATAATGATACAACCTTAATAGAAATTTATAAGTTAATAAATACTTAATAAATTAATATGTTAAGATTAGAATATTTGGTGGCGTCACTTTAACATATAATTTGTAAGTGAAAATAAGCCTATTTTATTTTAATTTATTAAGGTTGAGTTATTGAAAAACAAAATCCCAATTTAAGGCAATTTTATCAAAGTTTGGTTGTTTTTACAAGCATATTTATTATTATTTTGAATAGAAATTTGTGATTAAAAAGGATAAGATAATGTTTCCATTTAAAAAATAATATCAATCTATTGAAAACTATACCTATAATCTTATTTTAATATTTTGGATAAGACACTAAGTTATGTCTCCATATTTCTAATTGTTGGAGTTAAAATATAAACTTGGGTTGGGTCTCACAAGTATTAGGTAATTAAATTATTATTTATGTGTTTAATTAGACATTAAATCTACTAAGAATAGCTTAATTAGTATTTAGGCATTATAACTAATTGTAGACCCACAAAATCAATCCATATACCCATTTCTTTTAAAATATTTTAAGCCCATTTTATTTAGTTTGGGCCCATTACATTTACGCTTTTGCCTGAGCCATAAAAAAACTCAATATATAAGTTTTTTTCTTTTTTATTCCTTTCCTTCCACTTACAATCACCCTATCTTCCTCATCTTCCATTTTTCTCTTCTTTTCTTATTTTTTTTTCTTCTTTCGTCTTCTTTCTTCTTTCTTATTTCATCCTCTCATCCTCATATTCATGGCAGCCCCTACGCCACCACCTCCACCTCCCGTGTTGTTACAATCCATGAGTCCCACACCTACCATGCCACTATCTTTTTATTCACCCATGGTTGATGCTCCCATGTTCGCTACAACCCAGACATGCTTCCTGATGTTTCACCACAGTCTCGATGCAGTTGCTATTGTTTCGCCATAGCCCCGACATGACTCTTGATGTTCCACTACCATCATAGACACCATTGCTGCGACCCATAGCCTTGGTACTTCCTGCACTACCCATTGACTTTTGTTAGACCGCCATCAGCACCACCATCTCTATGGTTGCCACTTCATTCTTCATCTTAGGGTTTCAAGAGGCGTAGGTAAGTTTCCTTGGATCTTTATAGTACTTGTTGAGGTAGTTTTAATTTAATTTTTATATGGGCTTGGGTCTCATTTGCTTTATGCTTGGGCTTCAAATTATCTGGTACATGGGCTTGATGTTATAATATTTTATTACTTGGGCCTTGTGTTTCATTTGTTTAAGCCCAATAATAAGAGTCTCAGGCACATATAAGTAGGTTGGTTATTTGAGAACCATTGAGTTTTGTTGAACCTTGGGATTGTTGAGATCGTGCTTCACCATTGATTGGGCTTTAAGCAAGGGATAAGTATGGATGAGGCTTCATCCTGGAGGATATGTGAGTTTGAATATCCACTATGTTTTACATTAAATCTAGAATCACAGAGTTAATTCAATTACAATTGATGATATTAAAGGTTAATAGGTGTATTCATTTTATCTTTGTGATATTGAAGGTTAGTATATTTGTTGTCCAATGAAAAAACTCTTTTAATTTTTTGGTATTTGTTACTTACTTTTCTATTAATTCTGTGTTTATTCTACTAGGTATCTAAGAAATATATCAAGAATAAGACAATGATGCAGAAACAAAGATCACTTGTTATGAAGATAATGTTATACTTTTCAATTGAAGTTTGTATATTATTTTAATTGAATGTTTTTAGCTAGGTTTTGTTTGTATATAGAAAATAGAGAGTAACTTGAAAAAGTGTATGGAATTGTGTTTTTAATATTTAATGTACATGTAATAATTTTTTTCCTTAAATAGTAATTTATGTAAATTATTTTAGGGACTTGATTGTGATTATTATAATTAAAAATATACCAAATTTAATTTCGAGATAGGTTTCATATGGTATATAACATGTTCATTTTCCATTAAAAACTAAAAATTATAATAAAATAATATTGAATTTTTCATAAGTTATATTGACATACAACGCATGCCCAATTTTGACATGTGCAGTAGCAACTATGACATGTGATGCCAAACATTGACATATATAAAGCAATTATGATATAAATAAAATCTAACCTTGACATATATATTTAGAAATCTTGACATATGTGGGATTAATCATGACATATATGACGTCTGACTTTGACACTTGTTGGAATAACCTTAACAAAAGAGTAAGTCAACCTTGACATAAGATCAAGTAATCTTGTCATATTTTAAATTCAACATTGATAGAAGTAAAAGAAACATTGATAGATATCATACTATTAAGATTTCATCATTAGTAGAAATGGAGAAATCTTGACATATGTATATGACAAGCTAACTTTAGACTTTTCTTGACACTAGCATAGATGACATATACAAATAGTAACCTATCTTGACAGATATACCATATCTTAACGGTGAAAAACTATTAACAAGTGCCTTTTTTCTTGTAGTGGGAGTAATTTGAAGGAAATATATGACCACCGAAAAATTGTGATTCTCCCAAAAGCTTGATATGATTGGATGCACTTGAGGTTGTAGGATTTTAAAACTATTAGTGAATATAACTCTGCACTTTTCAAAATCAGCTCCCAATTAAAGTTGTGTGGAGAAAAAAATCACAGAGGAAGAAAAAACTTTACTACATTTCATGCCTTGAATCTACTCTTACAACAGTAATACCAAGAGCCTAGATTTACAAAATACTCTGAATTAATATCATGTCTTCTTGTTGTTGAACAAAATAATGAGCTTTTGATGAGAAATCACTAGTCTCATCCAATTGGATCTGAACCATTCTTGAAGTGAATGCAATATTGTCCCAAACTCATGGACGTGGACGAGGACGAGGAAATGGACGTGGTCGTGGAAGGAATCCTTGATATAATGGTTATTATGGTAATAATTCCTCAAATTCTCATAAAAGGAAAGCTTCATTGCATCACTAGAAGTGGAATAATACTGAGGCAAAACAAGAAAATGGGAAGTGTTTACAAGATAAACCTCCAAAGAACCATGAGAATAATTGTTATAAATGTGGTATGAAGGGCCATTGGTCATGTACCTATCGTACACTCAAACATTTGGTCAACCTTTAACAAGCATTTATAAAAGCAAAAGGAAAAGAGATAGAGATGACCTTTACCAATGGTGATGGATTAGACCTAACCTACTATGACATTGATTTCTTTTGGAGGTCTTAGTGAAAAAACAGACTATTTAATAAATGATGAGAATGCTAACATTGATTGGTGTTACTTTATATATCAAATAATATATTATTATGTCTTATATTTATATCTAATTATTACATTTTCTTTTATATTGTTATTTATATTATGCCTTGTTTTTTTTTTTTTTTTTAATATTAGTTGTAAATCCATATGTTATTTGGTCTCAAGATGAATGAGGATGATGTATGTCTCGTAGATTATGAAACCACACACACAATTCTTCGAGATAAAAGATATTTCCTTGAATTGACATTGATAAAAGCTAATGTAAGTACCATATCTGGTACTACAAACTTAGTTGAAGGCTTTGGAAGAGGTAACATAATGCTACCAAATGGAATTAGATTTCATATAAATGATGCTTTATATTCTAGCAAATCTAGAAGAAATTTGCTCAGTTTTAGATATATCTGCAGAAATGTATATCATATTGAAACTATGAATGAAGATAATGTAATTATCTTTACATTACTTCCATTGTATCTAGCCAGAAGCTTATAATTGAAAAACTCTCGGCTTTCTCCTCTAGGTTGTATCATACAACTATAAAGGCTATTGAATCATATTTTGTTATGAACCAAAGTTCAACGACCTAAAAGTTTTTGTCCTTTGGCATGAGAGACTAGGTCACCTAAGGTTTTCAATGAAGCGTAAAATAATCAAACACTCACATTGGCTTCCACTAAAGAACCTAAAGAGTCTTTTGCCCAATAAATACTCATGTGCTGCTTGCTCACAAGGTAAATTGATAGTCAGACCATCTTTTACTAAAGTCATATCTGAGTCACCAATCTTTTTAGAAAGAATACATGGGAACATATGTGCGCCTATCCATCCACCATGTGGACCAATTCATAATTTTATGATCTTAATAGATGCTTCTACTAGGTGGTCACATGTTTGTCTCATTTTTACACGTAATGTTGCCTTTGCTAGACTTCTTTCACAAATGATCAAATTATGAGCACAATTCAAAGGTTATCCTATTAAGACAATATGTCTTGATAATGTTGGTGAATTTTCTTCTCAAACATTCATTGACTACTATGTATTGGTAGGAATAATTATTGACCATCCTATTGCTCATACTCATACCCAAAATGGTTTAGCATAATCCTTCATCAAACATCTTCAATTAATAGCTCGACCATTACTAATGAAAACCAAATTACCTACTTTTGCTTGGGGACATGCTATTATGCATGCTACAACTTTAGATTGTATTCGACCTACAACTTACCATGAATACTTCCCTTCACAACTCGTACTTCGAAAACAACCAAATATCTCACTTACGAATCTTTGGTTGTGCAATATATGTACCAATTGCACCTACATAATGCACTAAAATGGGTCCCCAATGAAGACTGGGGATTTATTTAGGTTTTAATTATCCATCCATCATAAGATATTGTTAGAAAAATTAGGCTAATCCAACCTAAGATAATCACCCTAGAGGAGGGAGGGAGGAGGGTGAATAGAGTGATGGTCTCTTTTTGAAAATTTAAATTATATGAATACAAGAGAAAATTATATGCAAATATATAATAAAACAATATAAAGACAATTGCATATAAAGTAAAAGGAAGAGAGAATGCAAACACAAGATTTTTATAGTTGTTCAGAGTAACCTAATCTACGTCCACTCTCCTCTAGCTTCAATGCCAAGCTTGAGGTTCCATTATTTCAAGGCTTCCAAACCAAGCCTTCAAGTAATATAATTGGATTATAGTTCCAATCCACCCTCTTGGACTTTTGGCTCCAAGCACCCTTTATATTCCTCAAGAGATACCCTACTCTTGAACAACCCCTCAAGTGATACCCCACACTTGAGAATCCCTAAATGATATCACACACTTAGACTTTTCTTCTCAAAGATTTACAAATGAAGATAGGATTGAAAGGTGCACTAATGATATGCAAGTTTTAGAACAATGGTGCACTAAAAAACACTCTCCCAAGGCTCAAATATATTCAAGAAGGGTTTTGGAAGGTTAAGCTCTTGAAATAATGAAGATTGAAACCTTTTTATAGAGGAAAACGACCAAACTAGCCATTAAGGGTTTGACCGGTCGAGCTAAGGTTCAACCGGTTGACTAGCCATTAGCATGTAATGCTTGGTAGGTGACCGTTGGACTTGACCAGACCTCGATCAGCTGATTAAGCATTCTGGAAGAGAGAAAAGGTTTTGGCACCCTTCAACTGGTTGAGCTAAATAGGTTGACCGGTTTCTCATCCGATTCAATAGGTTGAGTCGTTTTTGGCTCAACAACCATCATTTTCAACTTAAAACCTTTTAAACAAGTTAGGAAAACATTTGACCCAAGGTTTTAGTTGAAAACATGAAATTGTCCAATTTAAAGGATTTAATACAAAATTACTTTTGGATGATTTCGGTGCATAAATTAATAATGTAATGCATAAAAGACCTAATGCATCAACAACCTTAAAAAGAGATCCTATAAAGTTTAGGTCTTGAAAAATACTTCTCTTTGAGGTTTTTTTTCTTCTTACTGATTTCTCTTTGTCTTGATTTTGTCTTTTTTATTACCACTTTGAAAATCTTCTTGCCTAATCACACTTAAATTATAATCATTAGTTCCAAGCCTTGTTTTGTTATCATCAAAATTGAGATTAACCAAACCTTGGTTTCACAAATATCTTAAACCTTTGACAAACGATGTTTTTATAACCCGCTTTGCAAATTGTCATTTTAATGAGAATATTTTCTCATCATTAGGAGAAGAAAAGTCAATTCTTGAAGAACGGTGAGAATTACTTGGAATGGATCTACTATGCCCCATCTTGATCCTCGTACAAATCAATATGAACTAAAAGTTCAAAGGATCATTTATTTGCAAAATCTTGCAAACCAATTACCAGATGCATTCATTGATATAAAGAAAGTGACAAAGTCACATATCCCGACTACAAATACTCCAACACGGATTGATGTTCCTATAAGACAGTTAACAAATGAATCTAAGATACGCCTAAAGCATGGTAGACCTGTCGGCTCAAAGGATGTAACTCCTTGGAAGAGGAAAACACAATAAAAACTTTGCACTTTAGAAGAGCTTGTTAAAATGACTGATCAATATGAAATTGATGAATCTATAGCCCTAAAAAAGGCACAAATAATGCAGAAAGCCCTTGAAGAGGCACATATTAAACAAAAAGCTCTTGAAGAGGCACATATTGAACAAGAAGCCCCTAAAGAGGCACAGGTACCTGAAAATTGTGAGACCTCAGTAAGTTATGTACACATGAGAGGATTTTAGGATCTAAATAATATTGCAATTAACATTATTTTAGCTTTTCAAGTGGCCCATGATATCATAAGAAATTATGAAGATCCCGAACCACAAAATGTGAAAGAATGCCGACATAGAAATGATTGGCCAAAATGGAAAGAAGTTATGCAAGCAAAGTTAAACTTATTAAGAAAACGAGAAGTTTTTGGACTTGTACTCCAAACACTTGAAGATGTAAAACCTGTTGGGTAAAAATGGGTATTTGTATGAAAGCACAATGAGAATAATGGAATCATAAGATATAAAGCGTGGTTAGTAGCACAAGGTTTCTTTCAGAGACCAGGTATTGACTACGAGGAAACATACTCTCCCGTCATGGATGCAATCACATTTCCTTTTTTAATTAGTTTGGTAGTCTCATAAGGACTGGATATGCGTCTCATGGATGTTATTACAACATATTTATATAGATCCATAGATAATGATATATACATGAAAATCCTTGGAGGATTTAAATTACTTGAAACAAATAATACAAAGACTTGTAACATGTACTCAATCAATTTACAACGATCCTTGTATGGATTAAAGTAAGTTAGACACATGTGGTACAATCGTCTTAGCAAATACTTACTAAAAAAAGGGTATGTGAATAATCCCATATGTCCATGCATCTTCATTAAGAAATTATAAACCAGATTTACAATTATTGTAGTGTATGTTGATGCTTAAATCATGTTGGAACTTCTAAAGAGCTCATAAGAACAAAAAATTACTTAAAAAAGAAATTTGAGATGAAGGATCTTGGAAAAACAAAATTTTCATTTGGTTTGGAAATCAAGCATTTTCCAAATGGAGTTTTAGTACATCAATCAACATACATTAAGAAAATTTTGAAGCGTCTTTATATGGATAAAGCGCATCCTTTAACTTCTCCAATAGTTGTCTGACCACTTGATGTGAAAAATGACCCATTTCGGCCTTACGAAAAATGTGAAGAATTACTTGGTCTTGAAGTACCATATATTAGTGCTATTGGTGCACTTATATATCTTGCTAATTGAACATGTCTAAACATTAGTTTTTCTATCAATTTATTAGCAAGATACAGTTCCACTCCAACTCGAAGACATTGAAATGGTATCAAACATATATTGCACTATCTTTGTGGAACTACTTATGTGGGTCTATTTTACTCAAGTGAATCAAGTAATAGTTGCTTGGATATACAAATGCAGGATACCTTTTAGATCCACATAAAGGTAGTTCACAAACAGGGTATATGTTTAATTGCAATGATATTGCTATTTCATGGAGATCTGTCAAACAAACAATGATGGCCACATCATCAAATCATTCAAAAATACTTGCAATTCATGAAGAAAGTCATGAATGTATATGACTAAGATCTATGATCCAATATATTCAGGAACCATTTGGACTCTCATCTATCAAAAGTGACCTAACAATATTATTTGAAAATAATGTTGCATGCATTGCACAAATAACAAGGGGTCATATTAAAAAAGACAGAACTAAACACATTTCATCAAAATTCTTTTATACACATGAACACTAGAAGAGTGGTGAAATTGATGTGCAACAAATATGCTAAAGTGATAATCTAGCATATTTATTCACAAAGTCATTGTCAACCTCAACATTCAAGAAGTTAATACATAAGATTGGAATGCATTAACTCAAGGATATCGACATGAGGGTGAGTATGCTTGTAAAAGGGTGTTAATGTACTATACTTTTTTTCCCTTCGTCCAGGTTTTGTCCCGTTGGGTTTTACTAGCAAGGTTTTTAATGAGACAGTCCTAACATATCAAGAGCAACTTAAAGAATTATCAAAATATTGTACTCTTTTTCCTTTGCTATGTTTTTCCTATAGGGTTTTTTCCTATCAAGGTTTTAATGAGACATATTCTTCTAATGTGGTGGACATCTAAGGAAAAGTGTTATAAATGAAGCAATGAATACCACAACATTTATTATATTAAATGTTCATTAATATTATTTATGACTTCCATTAACATTCATTAATGGAAACCATTTGGAAAGCCTATAAAATGGCTTCCCATCCCCTATAAGATGCATCATAAGAAAAGAAAGAAATTCTCTCTCTCTTATTCGATGTCTTTCATTCTTTCAACTCTATTAATTCTCTTTTTTTATTCTTTCCTCCCCATTATATATTATTATTAAAATAATATATAGTTGTTCTCTACTTTTATTTGCATTGCATTTATCCTCGTTTTACAACACTTTTTTTTTCTTTTCTGTATTTTATTTTATTTTTTTCTCCTCTAGTTATTATAATTATAATAATAATTATTATTATTGTTATTTTATAAACATAATATAACTTATCAAAAAATAATACTAATAACACATATATAAATAATATAATAATAATATAATAATAACCACTGATATTAAAAACCTAACTTTTCTTTAATATTTAAACGAATATGAAGTAGCTATACAAGAAGCCTTTGATGAACTTTTTACTATAGAAACCTTAATTAAAAGAGAAATTATAAAATATTATATTGATAATTTATATGCTAGTTCATCCCATTAGGAAATATAAAAACTAATGAACCCTCATCTACAAACCCAAGAGGTGAAATAGTTAAAATTTTTAGTAGAAACACAATTAAAATTAACAAACGTAGTATTACAAGAACATAGGAAACAAATTCAGGAAGAAAACCAAAGTAATATAAGCCAAAATAATATAGATTGTTTGAAAGAAATCCAGAGAAGACAAATAAAATTTGTAGAAAAACTAAACACGGTCTTAGGAATTAGAAAAAAAGTTGGAAGACTTTAAGAACCATAACTTACTAAGAAATAACCTAGATTATATTAAAGAACTATTAGTTAGAGAAGAAAAATTTGTTAGAAAAGAAATAGAACAAATAAAATTAGAACAACAAAATCTAAGAGAAACCTTAGAAAAAGTTAATCAAAAACTAGATAAACTTTTAGAACAAAGAAATATAGGATCATTAGAGGAACAAAAATTAAATAACCTTCTAAAACAATTTGAAAACTTTAGTTTAGGAGAAAAACTAGTAATTAAAACAGAAAGAAAAATAAATCCTTTTGAATCAAAAAAGTTTAGCAATAAAACCATGGAAATAGTAGAAGCAATAAACCCTAAAGATAATGTAAAAGAATTTATTAAAGAAAAATTAAAGAAGGCAGTAAAGGAAGTAACACCTTACAAAAAACAATTATTTAAAATTCTAAAATAACTAGATTTTTAAACCAACATACTAAAAGTTCAATAGGAAATATTGTATATTTAGACTTAGTATCTCTAGAAACAAAACATAAATTATTAAAAAATAAAACCGATAAATATGTGAATTTAGGAATAATTTTAATAGGAATAATAGGACTTCATTGTAAAGAAATTGGAGCACTTATAAATATTAATCTTTTAGATACTAGAAATAATACAATAGGATGAGCTCTTTTAGTTAGCGCAGAAGTTAATATGAACCAAAATTACGCAGTTATTGGCTATATACCATAATTTTGTATAGATCTTAAAGAATTCACAGAAAAAATAAAAGTAACTGTAAATACTAAAGGTTATGATATGGAATTAGGAAGCAAGAACCTTAGCATAGCTATAGGATTTATAGGAAAAACCACCAATGCTTTAAGTTTAAAATATATGATGGAATTTGATGATATAGTAAAAACCTTTGGAACTAAGGTTGTAAATATGATAGAGGCAAAACCTATAAATATAGATTATTTATTAGGATGAGAGTGGGAATTACCTCAAATTAATAAACTAGTAATAAAATATCCCACATCTAGTAGTTTATATGAAAACCAAGATGGAAGTGCAAGTATAACCTTTGGAAATTATAAAACTGTAAATGTAGAGGTAGAGTCAGATAGGGAGATAGAAACTGTATATGTTATACAAGAAAATATTTTACTAAACATTGAAACAGTAGAAAAACTATACAAAAACTCAGAGTTAGTCAATATAATGTTAGAGGAATTTAGTAACCCAATGTTATTAAAAGAATAGGTAGATAAAGAAAACTTTGTTGATATAATGTGTAAAAACTATACAGATGAACAAATAATAGAACAACTTTATAAAACCAACTTGATCAAAAAACTGGTAGATATAGAAACAATAAATCAATTTACCATTCAACCAAAAATTAAAGAAAACATTGAAATAGTCTCAAATGAGTCAATAAATATAATAAATGAAGAAAAAGAATTTGTAAATGTAAAAAATGAAATAATAAGATATAATAAGTCATACAGTAAGCCAAAAGGATCTCAATGGAAAACTAAAACAGAACCTTCTAGTTCTTTGCAACCAATATATGAATATGGAACAATATTAGATATAGATAGCACACAAGATCTTAGGAAAACCATAGAAAATTGGGAACAATCTTTAAATTCAGCAGGTGTAGTAGTATCCTTTGAAAACCAACAAGAAATTTATGAATTTTGTAAAAGCATCCTTAGAGGAACCGTATTACAATTCTTTAGAAACATGGAACAAGAAAACAATAGCTACTTTCAAGAAGTTAGAAATAATTTTAGCATATTTGTATTTATAAATTTAATAAAACTATATTTTTTAGGAACAACTCAAGAAGATGTAAAAGAACCCATAATATATCTCCATCAGTTAGAACAATTGAAGTTATGTAACCTTTCGTATATAAGGGAATATGAACAAAAATTTAGGAAATATGAAATCCTTGCTATAGTAGATAGAACCCCTAAATATTTAAATAAATATATATTAAAAATACAAGAACCCATAGGACTTAAGACTATGGAATGAGTTTACAACCTCTGAATATAAAAACTCTCTTTATATAGGTGCTAGAATAGAATTTGTAAAAAATTGGTTAGAAAGAGAATGTGTAAGCATAGGAGAAAGAAGCCAAATGAAGAAACAAGATATAAATCAACAACTTTGTAGAAAATTACATATAGGAAAAAATTTAGACATAGGATGTAGAGAATATAAGTTTAGAAAACCCAAGAAATATAATAGATTTTTAAGAAGAAAGTCAAGAACCTTTTATAAAAAAACGACCATATCAAATGAAATATAAAAAACCTGGAAATTTTTGGATAAAAAGAAAAAGAACTACAGAAAGAAAAAGATAGTGTAAATGTTATTTGTGTGGTCAGGAAAGCCATATAAGACCTGAATGTCCTGAACTCAAAAAACCATTAAATGAATGAAATAGAAAAACCCAAGTAAAAATAAACCTAATAAATGAATATCAGGTAGATAGTGAAGAAAAAGAACTTATTAGTGAACTAGATTTTGAAAGTGAAAATTCAAGTGTGTATAGTATAGATGATAGTGAAACTAAAATAGAAGAAATTTGTATGATCATTGAAAAAGAGGAAAATCAACCTAAGAAAACCCCTTTAATTTTAGAAAACCTTGTACAACCTTTAGAAAGTAAAATAAAACCTTATAATATATGGAAAGACTTACAAATAATAATTAAAGGAAAAATCTCGGAAGAAGATGAAGGCAGTTGTTCAAACCCTAAAAAAACAAAAGAACCAAAAAGTCCTGTAAAAAAAATAAAAAAACCAATAGATCCTGAAAAAACAACCATACAAACAATAGAACAAGTAAATATGGCAAATAAAGTTAAATCTATTATTTTTCCAACAACAATTAAATTAAAAACCATAGAATTAAAGGTAGATGCAATGTTAGATACTGGAGCTAGTAAAAACCTTTTATTTGAAACCCTAGTACCTTAGGAAGACAAGCAAACATTAGTTTAACCAGTAGAATTAGTTCAATATAATCAACAAAAACTAATACTAAGTATATTTCAAACGTACCAATCAAAATTAATAACATAACCTTAGTGTTGCCTCAAACTTATCTTGTACCTACTATAAGTTTATATCCTTTTATTTTAGGTCTAAATTTTGTACATTCTTTATAAGGAGGGATAACAATTCAAAAAAACCAAGTTAGTTTTCATCCTAAAACCACAACAATTGTTTATACAAACATGGAAAATGTATTGAATAAAAATCATAATGTAACCTCTCATCAAATTAACAAAGTAGAAGCACAAAAGGATAGCATAATTAATGATTACTCAGAACAATTAAAAAATGCAAATAGATTAAAAAACCTTATATTACAAGCAGAAAAAAATGGAATTATAGGAGAAGATCCACAAAAACATTGGAATAAAAATAAAACAACCTGTAAAATACTAATTAAAAATCCAAATTTAACAATAAAAACGGCAGATATAGCATGTAACCTTGTAGATACAAAGGAATTCAAAATTCAAATAGAAGAACTGTTACAAAATAGCTTTATAAAACCAAGTTTTAGTCCCCATAAATCCTCAACCTTTTGAGTTAGAAACCATAATGAGGAAAAACGAGGAAAAGCTAGGATGGTCATTAATTATAAAAGATTGAATGATAATACATTCTATGATGCCTATAAAATTCCAAATAAATATTCTTTAATTAATTCTATTCAAGGATGTAAATACGTTTCTCAGCTAGATTGTAAAAGTGGATTTTGGCAAATTAGATTAGAAGAAGATAGTAAACCATGGACAGCGTTTTCATGTCCTTGTGGATTATATGAATGGAATGTAATGCCATTTGGACTAAAAAATGCTCCTCAGATATTCCAACAAATGATGGACAATAATTTTGGTAAATATTCTTTTGTTCTTGTATATATTGATGATATTCTTGTTTTTTCATATACTCTCCAAGAACACATAAAGCATTTAGAATTTATTTTTGAAAAACTAATTAGTCATGGATTAGTAGTAAGTAAAAAGAAACTGAAATTATTTAAAACCCAAATAGAATTTTTAGGATTAGAATTAGAAAATGGACAAATAAAATTGCAAGATCATATAGTACAAAAAATAAATAATTTTTCAGATAAACTTGAAGACTTAAAAACCCTTCAAAGTTTTTTAGGATTATTAAACTATGCTAGACCATATATTAAAAACCTTAGTAGATTAGCTGGACCCCTTTATAGTAAAACAAAAAACACAGGGCAGAGATATTTTAACCAAGAAGATATTAAACTTGTACAAAAAATAAAAGAACTTGTGAAGCATCTCCCAACCTTACATTTACCCTTAGAAAATTAATATAAAATAGTTCAAACTGATGCTAGTCAAACGGGATGGGGAGGTATACTTTTAGCAGTAACTAATATAGGAGAAGAAAAACTTTGTAGATATTGTAGTGGAACTTTTAATGATTATCAAAAGAACCTTAGTTCTACAGACTTAGAAATTGAAGCAATAATATTAGTCTAAGAAAAATTTCAATTATTTTTAAACCAAGAACAATTTACTTTAAGAATTGATTGTGAGAATATTAAAAAAATCTTTGAAAACAAAAATTCTTCAAAACTGTCCACCAAAAGATGGATAAAGTTTCAAAACTCTTTAATTGGTTTCAAACCTAAATTTGAACATATTAAAGGAAAAGATAATATGTTAGTAGATTGGTTAAGTAGACAAATAATTAATAATGTTGATAATACTAATGATTGATTTTATGATTACAGGAACATGGCTCAAAGAAAACCCATTAAAGCTAGAACCTTTCAATATGGAACCATATGTCTGAACGAAGTGTTGAATCCAAATTTGAGGTTTAATATCTACAATATCTGGTGATGATTACATTTTTTAGCATAAGGATCGACATTCATAACTGATTCAACCACAAGAAAGAACTGAAATGAAACTCGCTCTACACATATAATATAGATCAACAAAAGGAACAAGGAAAATGGTAGCCGAAATTTTACTGAAAAAGTTTTAGAGCATCCTGTAATACAGGGGAGGAAGAGGATGGGGCATCCTCGATCTCACCACCGGAAGTCTTTGACTTGATGTATGAGCGAGCCCACTCGAGCATTGTCTCCACCTCTTTCTTGTACTGCATTTCATGAACGTAAACAATTGAGACATATTTTAAAATAGGTAAGTAGAGTTTGAGGGGGGAATTGCAAACCTCATTGATTGCACCCGATCTGATTTTGGATTGCATCACACACCATTTCTTAAAATGTGCACCTGTAAAAATCGCAGAAGTCCAAACAATTCTCTTAAATTAAAAAAAGAAGAAGAAGACTAGATTGAAATTCTTGGCTAGACGATTTGACCTAATGCTGTGTTTGAATTATTCAGGAACAGGACTTCAGAGAATTATAAAATATATGATTAAAAGCATCTGATGACACCTGATTGAGGAGCATTTAGTATTGAGTACTACTACAAATGCTCATCCCCAACTGTTACAAATATGGAAAAAGCGATGATGAATGGAGCTGAAGATTAAATATGGTAAAAGCCCATCAGAAACTTACCAGCTTTTATTTCCATTGTACACGAGGATTCAGAATTGGTCTCCAATCTCCACTTGCAGTGAACCTGATGCAGCCCCAAAATTAAGAATGTAGAGAAAATGAGGTGAAAAATGCATTAAAGACAATAATTGTCATCCTTTATTTGAGGGACCGAACCCTGTTAAGCTAACAAAGAATATCCAGAAAAACCCATGCCTAGTTTCATCCTTAACATTGAGATTTAGCCATCAAACTGTGCAACGTCCAAAATATTGTAAATTGCATACCTCAAAATGGGACCCGAATGGAACATCATGAGCTTGTTGCATAGTCTCAAACACCTAAAACAAGAGGATATAATCATCACCAGATATTGTAGATATTAACTAGTAAAGAAAACTGAAATAATAATCAAATAATCTTCATTTCCCTACTTTATCTTTTTACCCATTTTTACCCCCTAAAAGTAAGAAATATACACAAAATAAACTAAATTTGAAATAAAATGAGAATAAGAAATTTAACAAAAATTTCTTACTTTCTTATTGCCGATCGTACAATTTACAAGGCTGAAGATACAACTTTCTTACAGACACCTTTACACACTTTCACACACTCCTTCAGACACTTACACTTACTTTCTTCTACTACCACTAATTTATAGACAAAGCATTTACAAATGGTAGGTGAAATTTAATTCAAGTGGTTAGGGCAGTTGATGCACGGCAGGAAAAATATTTACAAGGTGTTTAGAGGTTTGGTTAATAATAAATACAAGGATGGTAAAGTCATTAAGAGGTTTGACTTTTGGTTTTTCTTTAACCATCCGTCTGATACTTCTTCCACTTTCTCCTTGTCTTTTTCTTCTTATTTATGTCACATGCCGAATATGTGGCTTGTAATGGCCTTCTTTTTGAATTTTTACTGCTTCATTAAATTTTTGTAGTTGGAGACACATTTACTGCTTCATTGTCGTCATTGCTGACATCATCCTTCCATTACATTTTGCAGATTATGATAACTTTCATCGTCCAGTTTTTCCCAAAATGATGCATCATCGTTGAGGTAAGAAGATGGTTCTAGTATATCTACACTAAGTTCGGTTATAAAATCCTATTCTTCAAAAGTAATAAAAGGTTTTGGAATAATGATGTGTTTTAAAGGTTTGTTTCTCCATATGGACATGGTCTTTGTTTCACCAAGGAAATGAAATAATTTGTTCCGAGTTGGTCTAAGATCATAGATTTGAAAAGCTCTAAAGCGAGTAAAAAATTCTGGAAATTCATTCAAATAGATCATTTCCCATTCTGGTTTTTGTTGAGGGATGAGTGGTTCTTTATTATGTTTTATATATACATGGTGATAGGTTGGTACTACTGATCCATCGGTTTGAAATAAAGGTGGAATGGTTTCAAAAGAAATGTCTATCTTTTTTTCAGTTATGAAAAGATAAGTTAAAATATCTTTCTATTTTTCTGGGAAAGTTTCAGGGATTTGAGATATATGGTTCATAAAATCATTTTTTAAAATTCCCCGATCCATGAGCTGGGGTACTAAATAAAAATTTTTGCTATTTACAACAGACATATTTACATATGTTAAATATATAACAAAGAAAAATTCAGGGTCATGATATGCCATATACCTTGTTTTTATCCTGACATTTTTTGTTTTAAAATGTTTAAGCAAAAGTTCTTGATTTTTAAACACTTTGTCATATTGGGTTTGCAGGAAAAATGTTTTGACTAAAGAGTAGTTATCAGCTCCGATTAGGTTTTTAACTACAAGTTTTTCATATTGTTAAGATAGAAGAGCTGATTTCTTAATTAAACTAACCACTTCAAGTTAACTATTTGAACAATTGGTTTAACTGGTTGACACTGTACTGGTTTTCAAATCATTTATCAGTTTTTCTTGATTTTCTTAGATTTTAAGGTTTTGAAACTTTTGGCTTTCTAAAACAAACAGTTGGTTTTGAAGGTTTTGAAAATGTTGGGCTAAAGCTGACGCGGTTTTTCCATAAGCATATTCTAGATTTTGGTTTGGAAAACTCTGTGGTTTTAGAGACCAAAAGTTATCTACAATAACCTTATGTTCTTCAAAAAGGTTTTGAGAAAATAAAGAGTTAAACCTCAAATTTGGATTCAACACTTCGTTCAGACATATGGTTCCATATTGAAAGGTTCTAGCTTTAATGGGTTTTCTTTGAGCCATGTTCCTGTAATCATAAAATCAATCATTAGTATTATCAACATTATTAATTATTTGTCTACTTAACTAATCTGCTAATATATTATCTTTTCCTTTAATATGTTCAAATTTAGGTTTGAAACCAATTAAAGAGTTTTGAAACTTTATCCATCTTTTGGTGGACAGTTTTGAAGAATTTTTGTTTTCAAAGATTTTTTTAATATTCTCACAATCGATTCTTAAAGTAAATTGTTCTTGGTTTAAAAATAATTGAAATTTTTCTAAGACTAATATTATTGCTTCAATTTCTAAGTCTGTAGAACTAAGGTTCTTTTGATAATCATTAAAAGTTCCACTACAATATCTACAAAGTTTTTCTTCTCCTATATTAGTTATTGCTAAAAGTATACCTCCCCATCCTGTTTGACTAGCATCAGTTTGGACTATTTTATATTAATTTTCTAAGGGTAAATGTAAGGTTGGGAGATGCTTCACAAGTTCTTTTATTTTTTCTACAAGTTTAATATCTTCTTGGTTAAAATATCTCTGCCATGTGTGTTTTGTTTTACTATAAAGGGGTCCAGCTAGTCTACTAAGGTTTTTAATATATGGTCTAGCATAGTTTAATAATCCTAAAAAACTTTGAAGGGTTTTTAAGTCTTCAAGTTTATCTGGAAAATTATTTATTTTTTGTACTATATGATCTTGCAATTTTATTTGTCCATTTTCTAATTCTAATCCTAAAAATTCTATTTGGGTTTTAAATAATTTCAATTTCTTTTTACTTACTATTAATCTTAGTTTTTCAAAAATAAATTTTAAATGCTTTATGTGTTCCTGAAGAGTATATGAAAAAACAAGAATATCATCAATATATACAAGAACAAAAGAATATTTACCAAAAATATTATCCATCATTTGTTGGAATATCTGAAGAGCATTTTTTAGTCTAAATGACATTACATTCCATTCATATAATCCACAAGGACATGAAAACGTTGTCCATGGTTTACTATCTTCTTCTAATCTAGTTTGCCAAAATCTACTTTTACAATCTAGTTGAGAAACGTATTTACATCCTTGAATAGAATTAATTAAAGAATCTTTATTTGGAATTTTATAGGCATCATCATATGTATTATCATTCAAGCTTTTATAATTAATGACTATCCTAGCTTTTCCTCGTTTTTCTTCATTATGGTTTCTAACTAAAAAGGCTAAGGATCTATAGGGACTAAAACTTGGTTTTATAAGGCTATTTTGTAACAGTTCTTCTATTTGAATTTTAAATTCCTTTGTATTTATAAGTTTACATCCTATATCTACCATTTTTATTGTTAAATCTGGATTTTTAATTAGTATTTTACAGGTTGTTTTATTTTTATTCCAATGTTTTTGTGGATCTTCTCCTATAATTCCTTTTTTTTCTGCTTTTAATATAAGGTTTTTTAATCTATCTGCATTTTTTAATTGTTCTAAGTAATCATTAATTATGCTATCCTTTTACGCTTCTACTTTGTTAATTTGATGAGAGGTTACATTATGATTTTTATTCAATACATTTTCCATGTTTGTATAAACAATTGTTGTGGTTTTAGGATGAAAACTAACTTGGTTGTTTTGTATTGTTATCCCTCCTTGTAAAGAATGTACAAATTTTAGACCTAAAATAAAAGGATATAATCTTATAGTAAGTACAAGATAAGTTTGAGGTAACACTAAGGTTATGTTATTAATTTTGATTGGTACGTTTGAAATATACTTGGTTAGTATTAGTTTTTTTTTATTATATTGAACTAATTCTACTGGTTGAACTAATGTCTGCTGATCTTCCTGAGGTACTAAGGTTTCAAATAAAAGGTTTTTACTAGTTCCACTATCTAACATTGCGTCTACCTTTAATTCTATGGTTTTTAATTTAATTGTTGTTTGGAAAATAATAGATTTAACTTTATTTGCCATATTTACTTGTTCTATTGTTTGTATGGTTGTTTTTTCAGGATCTATTGGTTCTTCTATTTCTTTAGGGTTTGAACAACTGCCTTCCTCTTCTTCCAAGATTTTTTCTTTAATTATTATTTGTAAGTCTTTCCATATATTATAAGGTTTTATTTTACTTTCTAAAGGTTGTACAAGGTTTTCTAAAATTAAAGGGGTTTTCTTAGGTTGATTTTCCTCTTTTTCAATGATGATACAAATTTCTTCTATTTCAGTTTCACTATTTATAAAGAATAATAACAATTTTGTATTTTTTTATACAAATTAGATATTTAATTTATTTGAATAATTTTGATGGTAATGACAAACAAAATAACTCCTTAAATAGGTGAAATAATTCATTTTCTCAATTTTATATACAAAATTATTTTAAAACAAAAGGGACATTATTTTTGTTCATCAATCCACATTTTGACTTTCACTTTATAATCCATCTATAAAAATCTCTCTTTATATATATCTGCCTAGATTGCCTAATCATCTATTCGTTCATTGTCTATAACTTCTTGCCTGATTATCAATTTAGATGTTCATATTTGCATATATTTATTCATTCCACCATGTATTTTGTTGGCTTATTTGTAATGTATACAATTTTGATGAAATTTTGATTATTTGAAAACCGAATTTCCCCCAACCCACTAGTAAAAAGCAAGTAAAAATCCGACCAAGAGGGGTGTTCTTGGCCGGTGGCCTTCCTGATAAGTCACCTTAGCCGTAGACTAGATTTAGATTTTGCAATTAGTACCTTTCTTTTCCTTCTAGGAATCACTATCATCTTGACCAATCTAGCCATGTACCAAAAAGTCAATTTTGCCAAGTTTAAGAAGTTTGCTTTAAGCCTGTTCATCATAGTTGACAGAAGAGAAAATGTCCGCAGGAGCAGAGAGAGAGAGAGAGAGAGAGAAGGCAATACATTCAGTAATGAATTTGATGCAAATCCCAAAGTATGTAATTGTGTCGAATACTCTCACCATGATTGTCGATCTATCGGATTAGACGATTACTATGTTTGCCAAAAATGCCTAGGTCGTATGTGGAATAAATCAATTCCACAAGGAGGGGAAACTGAAAAATTCCGTACAAGGTCACTGGCAAACAGGCTAATGCAGCCAAGGTAATAAGAATCCATGCCTTCTTTTCACCAAAGAGAAGATAGATTGCGCCACTGTAGGCTATCATCATGAATGTTACGGAGAGAAATAGAGTAACAAGGCCAAATATCAACCTCCTGCACAACAAGAAAAAAGAGATATGGTGACATTTATAATGAGTCACTATAAACATAGGGTGTCGCTACAACATAGCGTCATCTTATCCACTGACACCATAGAGGGTATCAATTGGTGACATATTTGGAAGCGACACCAAAGCAGATAAATGGTGACACATTCAGAAGCAACACCATATCTTTTTAGTTATATTTAATTTGATATAGAGTTGCATGAGATATATAAGGTGTCATATTAAATGCATCACCTTTTAGTTATGGTGTCACGTTAAATGCATCACCTTTGAGTTATGGTGTCACATCATTGTAAATGATTATGGAAGATATGGTTGTTTTTTATTAATTAGCCTGTTGATTTTTGTAATGCTTATTAATAAATAAGATCAACTTGTGTATATTTTGTCCATAAATATAATAATCATATCACATTTAACTTATATTTTCGTAATGCTTATGGATTAACCTGTAATACATTACATCATCCAGTGATATTTGGATATCAAATGTTTACAAAATGATAGTACATCAAACCCATTGAAACTAAATAAGAAAAGTGAATACATATTAAAATATGATTTAGAAATGTTAAGCATTCCAAGATTCATGTATACCTGCATTTCATATGCATAAAACCGACTAATCATAAAATGACACAAGAGTTGCATCCAAAAACCCAAAATTCTCAATACCAAATAAAGTAACATTGATGTCCTATAATGTATGGCCTAAGAGTCACATCTAAAAACCCAAAATGTTGTTGTTTCTTTCTCTTTTCTTTTTATTCTTCATAATGTCTTCCCAAGAGTGTATACCTGCATTTCATAGTTTAATGAGATTTAGAGTTTTATTGAAAATAAAAATTAATTGATGTTATAAAAAATAAACAAATCTAAGTACTAATGTTTTCTTTTTTCTTTTTCTCATTTTGATATAAAAATAGTTTGTAAAGAATAAGTAATATTATACAATACCAATGGAAAATTCATATAACAACTAAGGGACTCACCATGCATGATCATGATTTATCAATATGATTCATGATTTGTTATAATACAAAAGAAGTTAATTCTCCTCTAATTTCATCAAATTCTACCTGAGAATATGTTTTTTTTTTTAATCATAAAACTGAAATCAAATGAGAATAACATTAATATCATAATAATTGGAAGTATGAAACTAAGTACAATTCATTAAATGAGTAAAACCTTTAATACAATAATTGTAGAATTAACAATTATCTCTTTAATGAATCTCATAACAAAGCAGTCACATTTGAACTCAAATAAAAACAATTCAAGAAAATAAAAAATAAAGCAAAACTAGAAAATAAAAAAATAAATCTAAAATTTTAGAAAATAGTAATCTTCCACTTAAAGTCTGCACTTTTAAAATTTATTTTTTTTATAATTCATTGTGCTTTAAAAAATCATTTTTAACATTTAATTCTTTTTATATATTTTTTTTATTTCTTGGAAGGATTTTTTTAATTTCAATATTTTTTAATGTTCATTTTGTGAAATAACAATGTCCATTAAATTTCATCTCAATTATATAAAATAAATTTTAGTAATAGAATATAAAAATGTTTTCAACTACTAATATGAGAGGACATGATATTATAACAAGCTTGAAGATTGTGTATATAAGACAAAAAAGCTAATTCATTATTAAAAAATGTTAAGAGAAAAATTAGTATGAGAAAGAATTAAAGAACCTTTCATAAAAAGTATTAATTTTTCAATCATAACTCCAATTAATATTTATTTTTTCTAATTAAAATAATTAATAAAAAATCCGGATATGAAAAATATGTTCAAATAAAAATAATAAAAGATTAAAAACATCAAAGGAAAAAATATTCAATATTTTAAATTTTACTTTTGATATTCTTTAGATCAATAAATTATCAAATATCTTTTTTAGAAAAAAGAAAAATGAAGAAAATAAAGAGTTTTATGGAAGGGATTGGAAAATTTTTTGTAATAAAAGGATTTTATAGAAATTTCCTAACCTTGAAAGGAAAATTTCATCATTAATCTCAAATTACTCCAAAATTTGATCAATGCATATAAAAACAATAAGAAAAGAAGACAAAAATAAAACAAATTTTTAGAATCCTTTTGAGGGAGATGACAATATTGAGAATAATTTTCTCAAAAATTGTTTTCCAAATATTACCAACCAATATCTTCATCACAACATATTATAATATTCTTAGAAAATAAACAAATTAAAGGAAATTTAATAGAAAATCAAAAGAAAATTATAAAATATCTTTTTTTTTAAAAAAAAAAAGTTTTATGGAAGGAAAATTTATGTAATAAAAGGATTTTATAGAAATTTTTTAACCTTGAAAGGGAAATTTCATCATCAATCTCAAATTACATTAAATTTTGATGAACGCATATAAAAACAATAAGAAAAGAAGGTAAAAATAAAAAACAAAAAACATATTTTAAGAATTAAAAAAATATATATGAATAGGACAAGATGAGATATTAACCATAATACCATGTAAAAGAATAAAAAAAAAAAATCAAAATATGAGATTTGATCATTTTTATAATCATAAAAATTTTCATTCCTATTTAAATTTTAAAAAACAATTCATTTACATTAATAAATAGAAAATAAAATTAATTTCTCATTGTTAATTCCAACATTCTAAACCAACTCCAACATGATATGGAAACTATTTCATTTTTCCTTTTGTGGGAGATGACAATATTGAGAATAATTTTCTAAAAATTTATTTTTCAAATATCACCGATACATATCCTCATCACAATATACTATAATATTCCCAGAAAACAAACAGAAAATCTCATCAAAAAGAAAATTTCATACTGTAAAATGTTTATCCCTCATTTTGAGTATAAAAGATATTAAAAAATCATTCATTTATCTTATTTTCATTCGTTTTGGGGTTTATGGATTTAACAATGAAACAAAAGATATGGTGGAATGTTAAACCTAATTTTTACTTTCCTACAACTCAATAAAAAAACACTATTTACACAATCTACATTACAAATATACCAAATCAATGAATGTAAATCAGTTGTGCTAATAAAGATTTTGGCATTAATAAAAAAAAAAATGATAGATCTAAGAGATTTTGGGTTACCTGAGAGTCCACAAAGTAGAGAAGAGTAGTTGTGTGTGAACTATGGGTGTGAGAAGAGAGGTAGAAGAAAGTTATGGTTATGGGTTATGGAATGAGATTTTTTTGGATTGTGGGAATGTGGAAACAATGAGTTTTTTTTTATATACTATCATTATTCTCAAAGTGGGCCCATTTAGTTATAATATTTTAAATTTTTTATTTTATATGGTGTCACTTTTTTAAAATTGACACTAAACTTAAAATTAATATCATCTATCCTAATTAAAATTTTTTATATGATGTGTCACCTTTATGAATTTTAAGTCATATGGTGTCATTATTTTAAAAGTGACACCATGAATAGTGACACCATAAATTATTTTTGTTGTAGTGTTGGGAAGGGCAAAAAGAAAATCATCTTCTGCATATCGTGTCGTGAGAATGGATAGGCATATCAACACCGAAGCAATGGATAGGAAGGGGGAAAGCGCATCCAAAACTGCAAAAACTTTGAAGGCAATTTCTTTGGAGAAATTTGGTATGCCAGTATCATCATGGTTGCCACCCGGGATGGTAATTGCTGCTGCAAACACTACAGTAGCAATAAGCGCTGCTGCTAATGCGTAACATTTTGCTGTGCCTTTCATCCATTTCTCCCCTTCTTTTATCAACTTTTCATGTTCCTTTATAAATACCATTTTCAGTTTATCTTTGTTTTCGTTCTCAGATTCACTGAAGGCTCTCGGGGCATATTTTTTAATTTCCTGTGTAAAAATAAAAAATTTTCTAAGATACAGAAAAAGAGTGGATATGTATAAGAAAATTAATTCCCCTTCAAAACAAAAATTATTACCTTAAACCAATGTAACTCGTGTTGCATTTGTAGAGCTGCACCAGAAACGAGACTGAGCCGGTGCGGAGGGGCCAATTTTCCAGCCAAATGCAAGATATTATCGTTATTTGAATCATCTATGGTTCGTATTATAAGTTGTCTATGCATACCGATTTCGCAGATGAGGTTGAAAATCTTTTCATAACGATTTAATACTGCCAATTTGAATACATCCTCATCCAGATACTCGAGTGCATAAGGATATGACTTTATAATCTCTTCCAGAATCTCGGGAATCCCATATTTTGCCTCATTAATGAATGATTGTCTAAATATTTTCTTCGCTCTTGATACTTTCAAAACTTCACATAGGTGGTTAAGCAATTGAAGAGTTAGAGTATGCATTGTTTTTGTTTCTTGGATATGCTTGATGGGTGGTACTACAATTAAAATTATATTAAGGACAACATAACATTGAATTCAAGACTTTTGCATGCTTTAGTGGTAGTTTTGTTGTGTCCCTTACCTAACCATCCAACCAGTTCCCAGAATATTGCATTCGCCTTTCAGCAAGCTGTGTGCAACGTAAAATTGAAGCAGTTCAGATGCAAAAGCAGGACTAACGGAAGAAAAAACAAAAAAAGAAACCCTAAACCAAGTACCAATTAAACACTAATCTAAATTAAAGTGATCGTGAGAAGTTGCCAACTCATACTGGCTGGTGTAAAGTTTTTTGGGGATTCAATAGGTTTCATATATTTCCCTTAAACATCACACTTGAATTTAAAGGCTAGAATCAAGAAGCCTAATGAAACTTGGTACAAGCTCAATTACTCGACTTCTTATTAATTAATCAGGAGCATCAGGTGACAAGATATTCACAAAATCTATCAAAGCAATGAAAATTGTGTATCATGCATAAATCTTTGAGTAGTAGAGTATTATCCATTGGAATTTGATTATAGATCTGATTTCAAATCCATTACTCGAACTTAAAAGGAAAAAAAATGAAGACAATTTTGTGAGGACAAATTAAAATGTGAGGACCTCGAATTCAACAAATTAGCATTTCTCTACTGAGTGCAATTTGGCAAATTGGTTTGACCTAACTTGAATCTCGGTGAAGTTGAGAAACCATTTTTAGTACTCAAGTTAGGATTTGGTCAAGTTTCTCAACCAAAAGTTAATTTTGGTTGAGCTCAATTTTGGGTTGAGTTCAGACCAATGCTTCAACAATCTAAGCTGAATTAAACTCCACTAATATTTTATAATATTTGTAGAATGTATTACTATATAATAATATCAAATTTTTGTATAAAATAAGTTTAAGGGAAAAATCATCAAAATTTATTAAGCTAACTCTCAGAAATTTGCCTACCCCCTTGTGAATACTATTTGGAAGGAAAATTAATTAGGAAGTCTCTTAAGCAAGCTAGAAAGGTATCTTGTCCTTTGTATCCCATGCATTCAAAAGTACAGGGACTAATGAACATGAGACCCAAGCATGGTGCCTACTACTTCATCACATTTACGGATGGTTATATCTACAAGTCCAAAGAATTGCTTTGATTTAGATGTTATATGAATATTGTAAAAAAAATTGAAAAGAAAAAACTATTACAACATTAAGGATAAATCATGGACATGAGTATCCATTGAAGAGTTTAAAAAATCTCTATGATGAAAAGGAAATCCAAAGAACAATCAATAGCTTCAAGGACTCCATAGTAAAATGGTTGAATTGAAAAAAGTAACCATAAACTTTTGGATATGGTTCACTCAAAAGGCACAAGCCAACTATCTAACATCTTTCGGGGTGGGAAAGAAGGGTTACTATTTTGATTGCAACTTAAATCTTGAATAGAATGCCCTCAAAATCAATTACTTCAAATCCATATAGTTAAGAAGCCAAACATAACTCACTTGTGATCCTAAGGGTTAGCAGGTTTAGTTCATGTAAATTCTCATAGATATTGTGCTATAAAGGAAACAAGTGCACTTTCATTAGATATTCTAATAAATCAAAGGTTGTGTGATGCTTAGTGAACAACTCAATGGGAGTATAATTGAAATTAAGTCATATGAATATAATTTCTTATAGGATGATATTTTGAGTAAAGGAGCATTGAATAGGAGTCTCAATTTATTTGAGGCAATTAAACCAAAGGAAAATACTATGATATCTCATATCAAATAAGGGAAAAAGTTCTTGTCATTATATATATATATATATATATATATATATATATATATATATATATGAGCTTCTCTTAATTATTTAGACACATTTTAATGTTATGAGGGCTCTTTGAGCCCAAAGTCAATAGTATATATTTACACGGTTGAGAGTGAGTTGTTACAAATGGTATCAAAGTGTATCCTCAACCATGGTATGAGAGTTTGTTTGTTTAGTCCTGTAATCATATGGGACACAATGAGGTCTTTATGTCTTCATGGGGGTGATTGTGATATCCTACATTGAATAGGGAAAAAAGTTCTTAGAATTATATATGTAAGAACTCTTCTTAGCCATGAAAACGTGTTTTAAATCTCTGAGGTCCCTTTGAGTTCAGAGTAAACAATATCTACTTGATTGGGAGTGAGTTGTTATAGATGTTAAAGATCTTGCTAAGGATATGAGTGACTCAACAAGATAGTAACTTTGAGTAGTGACTTGCCACCTACTAGATTATGCCACTAAGTATGATTTTACCATTACATATTAATTCACTAGATTTAGATGTGTGTGGGGAAAAACTTGGAACTATCTCATCATTGTAATTGTGGGCATTAAGGTGAAGCTTTCATGTTTGCATCATAAGATCATGATGCTAGGATAGATTCTTTAAAAGCATGATATGATGTAACCATAAATGGAGTTCATTAATATTTACATTATGACTTCAATTTTCTATTTACTATCCTATTTATGAATTATGTATGCTAAGCATTCAGACCTACATCACTTGCATGTACATGACTTGAGTGAAATAGGAGTTACATGGAAAATCTTAGTCATAGATTCCTTGCAAGTTAATGACTCATTCACAACTGGTTCATGGACTTCAATAATCCATTTGAGGGATGACTTGCCCTAGTCATTAGGATGGGTTTCCCATGGTGAGTGTACTAGTGTGTTTAGTTATGTTGGGAAACCTAGATCTCTCCATTCCCATAACCCTAGATTGTATATGTGCATGCAAAATACCATAGGGCTCTAAATCCTATGCAATAGAAGCAAAAATCAAAATTTTAACATTATATAATCTAGAGAAAAGTTATCAAAAACTTTGAGAAAATAAAAGGCTAATCTTAATAGAGAAAACACCCAAAAGGGGGGGGGGTGTGAATTGGGTTTTAAAAAAACATTTTTCAAACACAACAAATTCAAGCAAAGGAAACACAAATATAAAGAGATAAGGTTAGAAAGAGTAAACTCAGATTTTATAGTGGTTCAACACTTATTTGCCTACATCCACTCTCCTCAACCTCCTAACTAAGTAAAGGTTCCACTATCCTTGAAGCTTCAACCAAACTTTTTAATCACCTTTACACTTGGATTCCAACTTCAATGGGCTATTACACAATCCCTTCAAGTCTTAACTCACTTGAAGCTTTTAACACTCAAATAATAAGTTCGAATCTCTCAACCTAGCTCAACAAGGGCTCAAATACAACTTAAATGATAGGAAAAATCACAAAGGTGCACTAAGGAATATGCAAATGGAGATTTAATGCACTAAGGAAAGAATGAGAGCTTTTGAGGCAAGAACAAGTAGGTAGACAAATAAATGCAATTGTTCTCTACCTCATAAATGAAGTGGAGTTCTCAATTTATAGGTTTCTAGCCTCGAGAGCCAAAAATGCCAAAAAGTAGTATTGATCAGTCGAGTTGAGGGTCAACCGATTTACTAGCCATTAGACAATAAATGCATGGTAGGTGACCATTACACCTCGACTGATCCTTGACCAAACCTCGATTGGATCTCGACCGAGAAGGAATATCCATCGACCAAGAATGCAAAGCTATAAGAAGAGAGAATATTTTTGCATTTCTCAATCGGACCTTGATCAAGAAGGTGTAATCGGTCGACCGGTGCCCTAACTGGTTGAGCCGGTTGACCAGTGCCTTGACCAGTTCACCATTTTTGGCCTGAAAACCTCTTCTTTTTTGTTAATTCTTTTCTCTTCTAACACTTAGGCAAGGTATTTAGGTAAATTAATATGCCAATTTTGAAATAATTTGCCTAAGGTTCATTTGATAAAACTAGGGTTTTGACGGAAATGTAACTTTAATGCCTAAACCGAGTTTTTAAAGAGCATGAAAAGATATGAAATCCTAAGTGCACCATGCATTCATCTTATATATGTTTCCTATTATTAAAGGGTCTTCTAATTGTCTTGATCTTGCATTCATTAGGTTCTTTGATTAATTTCCAAACTAATACCTAAAATTCTTTATAATTCAAACCAATTAACAACTTAACCATAGTTTGTTATCATCAAAACGCGATTAGGAGAACCCTTGGGCTAACAAACCTTACCTTTGATTTGAATGGTTCTCAAATCAATTCTACTGAATGAAGATGAAGCCTAAAGAGTCTAAAGATCTCATACACCAAAAATTATTTTGCTTGGTGACTTGACCATGATCTTGGCACTCCAAAATGTGGGCTTTGGAAAAGAGGAATCCTAGGCTCTCTCTTTAGATGTAGAAGACGATTGTCTCTCAAAATGTGATTGGAACCCTAACCCTTAGAGGGTATTTATAGCGTTGCCTACTAGGCTTAAATGACTTGAGCCCACTAAGGCTTGGGTCACTTAATCTTGTCTAAAATGGGTCCTAATTGATTAATTAACCATACAGGGTCATCTAATTAACCAATTCATGTCAATGAGATGATAAAGAGAAAGTAAAAAATATAATTAATAATTTTATAAATAAATCTCTATTTTTTACATCATGTCATTCTTTTTAGGACTCAATTCTAATAGTTTACACATTAAATAGGATTTACAGTGAGTCGGACATTGGTCATTAGGTAGTCTTGACTTCACCTAACTGCTATGTTGTATAAGCTCTCAACCTTGAGAGAATATTGATCTAGTGCTAAGGTCTTCAATGGCTTTGACCCATGAGTGAGACCCTAAAGTGGTCATATATTCTCTATAGATTGGGTCACTATGATTGAGGCATGTGATAATAGGTATTCTCAAGATAAGCACTATGATATCTTAGGGGTTTGAGACATTATGTCCCCTTAGGTGATCCTAAGGACATGTGATCATGAAAATTGTGGCCACAATAATTCCTTAAGTGGAATTTGATGTATGTTCTTGGAGAGATATAGTATGTCAATTGATCACATAATAGCAGGATCTAAGACTCAAGGATTGTAGAGGTAGTCTTGAGAGGTTGATAACATTCATCTTGTTAAATTATGAATACCAATTCATGGGGAGCTTGCATGCAATTGTTAGTAGGTCACAAACTGAAGTTTTCTATCTTGATCTAATATCATAAGGATACTAAAGTGTAGTTGACTCTTTATAGTTAGATTTTGAGTCAACTTTAAAATTGGATTTTAAGGGAGTCAGTACTTCCCTACGGGTCCTAGTGGTTCCCACTCAAACTCATATTCCTTGGCAAAAAAATTTTTGAGGAATAGTTGGATTCTTTATTTATATGTGTATATAAGAGCCTTTTGGTAAATACAGAAGGTTGCACTAGTACATATAAATAGCCTTTTTAGATTCGGATAATTAATTAATTGGAGCTCAATAGAACAAATTAGTTAATTAGGACCCAATGAGTTAGATTAAGTAACCCAAACATAAGATGAGCTCAAGTCACTCAAGCTAAGAGGTAAGCCTATATAAACTCCTTAAAGGGTTTAAGGCTTGGTACTTTTCATCCATTCAATCTTCTATCTTAATATCTCAATAAAACCAAAATGAGAGTGTAGAGTATAAAAATAAAAATGAAAAAGAACTTCTCATGAGAAGTGAGGTTTGCCTCAACTCTCCTTATTCAAACCATTACCACATCTTTGGATTTGAAATTATATCAAATAAACATTCAAATTGTTTCTCTCAATGGAGAACTAAATAAGAAGATCTATATAGATCAACTGACTTGTTTTATGGCAACTAAATAGAAAGGCAAAGTTAACAACTACAAAGGTCCATTTATAACTTACAATAATCATCTAAACAATGGTATATCACACTAATGGGTTTATGATGGTCTAAGAACACTATTGCATGTTTGTTAAATGGTGTAAGGGTAGATTCTATATTCTATTTTTTGTATACGAATGAAATGTTGGTTAGGGATGATAATGAGATGGTTGTCTCTAAAGTGTGGTGGTCGTCAACTTTTAAAATGAACAACATGCTTAAAGCAAACTATGTGTTCAAAGTTATGATCCTAATCAATCAATCAAGGAGACTTTTTGGTTTGTTTTACAAATCATACACAATGAATATTCTTGAAAAAAATTTAGATGCAAAATTGAAAATCTATTGGCATTCATGTAGAGAAAGATAAGACCTTAAGCTTTAACATGTGTCATAAGACTTTTGATGAATAAGAAAAAATGACTCAAGGTTCCTATATGCTAGCATTGTTAGTAGCTTAAAGTATCCAATGATATGTACATGAACTAATATTTGTTATATAATTAGGTTAGTAGCTTCCAATTAGATCTAAACCTTGCTTACGAAAAAGCAATGAACTGGATGATTTCGTACCTCAAAGTCACAATAGGCTATATAATTTGCTATTGAGGATTGAATTTGGACTTGATTAGCTATGACAATGATAATTGAGGTAGCATCATAAATGAACCCAAATCCACATATGGTTATAATTTTATATATGCTCTATGATGTTAGCATATATTGGTGAAATAGAAAACAATCATGTATAACATTGTCTAACATGCATGGAGTTGGGAGTACATTACTTGTCATTTAGGAAAGTGACTAGTTTATGATGTTCATACATATTTTTCACAATATTGCTTATTCTTTTTAGCATACTACTATTTATTGTGATAGCATGGAAACTTTAGCCTATATCAAAGACCCCCCCAAGTATCATAGTTGAACCAAACACATCAATCTTAAATATTAGTTTATATGAGACATGGTTACATAGGAACATATTTCTACTTGATGCATGGTTAAAAATCCCACCCTCCCCCTCTTGATTAAGCTAATACGTAAAGATGTTTATTACGGTCAAGTTGAGAGCATTGGATTATGTAGATAATGATTACATAGGAGTTAAGTTAAGAGAATTGGATCATGTAGATTATGACTACATATTGTATATTTCAATTAACCATTATACCTATAATTTATTCATTGTCCAATCTTGTTTGATGGTGGCATTTAATTATTTGTTTTACTTTATCGACATGCACTTTCATTACTTTGCACAACTGAAACATAATGAGTCCAAACCACTTAGATAGTGTGATAGGTCATTCATATTTATAGTACTCCTTTTTGTATCCAATATGACTTACATGTTAGTAGCGACCAAGTATAGATAGTCCTATTGTCTACATTTGTAATGGAGTCAATTGCCAAATCTTGTTAATGTAGTGCTTGATTTAGTAAGCATGTGCAAAACTTTAGTTCTTTACTTGATGCAATTAAACTAAGATTTGTACGATATAGAAGATCTAAGGTACACTCACAATGAAGATCTCCATGTTAGCATGTATATTCATACTATATCTTCTTGGCAATCAAACAAGAATGAATGAATATATTCCTAGCTACTTCCTCATCCTGTGCATTAATCTTATAGGTCATTATATAAGATAACTTTTATGCCTTTGTGATTTTCAGTCATAAGTTACATATATGGTGTAGTTTGAAATATTTTTCTAGGAGGATTAACCATGTTTAACTCAATGTGAATAAATGTGTTTAAGATATAACGAGACACCTTTTAGGGATGAATTACACTGGTTAAGATGAAATTTAGTTTAATACTCTTACACCTTTCTTATCAATGTGTTCAAAAGTTGTACAATCCATTAGTCAATATAAACATGGATGGTAATGATATAGTTGAGAGAAATGCATGATGTTATTTTGCCTACTATGCATGACTGGGAGACAATGGAGTTTCTATTTCATGAGATACTCTTAGTAGAACTTCATCAACTAAGAACTTGAGAGTAAGTTGCATACTTATCAATTAAGATTCCTCATGGGAGGAAAGTTTAGTTAAGATTCCTCTTGTGGGAGGAGGTTCATATTTAGATTTGGTGAGAATCTGTAAGAGTTGTTTGTCTTTTTGTAATTCCAATTCTAGTCCTTTTGCATGTTTTCAATTTAGTTTGTGGTAGTTGTTAAATACTTCTACTTTAGTTTTTAGCAATTATAATTTTTTAAAGCTTGCTATTTAGGTTTAGATTTACTATATGCTTATTAGATATCTTAATTCCTATTGTATTCTCCTTGGTTAATAATCTTCCAATTTGATTGTGGAGTTCAAAGATTTTAACCAAAATAGGGATCAGGGTTTTCAAAGTTAGGAAAAGTATTTAATACAATTAATTTTTGAATAAGTTTTCAAGCTAAATCTTTCAATTGAACCTAATGAGTTTACATACTAAATCTCTCATTTTTAGCCTTGGTTGTTTCCACTCTTTGCAATTTAATTAGTTTTTTTTTTCAAATATATATATAAAATTCATTTTGTGTACCTATATACTCGAGTTTTTGAGTAATTATGAGTTGTATTGTTATATTTAGTAGAATTTGACAAACTAAAAATGCTTACCTTTGAACAATCGAGTCCAACAACACATTTGTGTGGATAGTTCATAGCTACCAACTTGATTCTTCATGCCTCCTCTATTAGGTTGACTAAGAAAATGGTTTAATTTCACAGGAACACCTTAAGAATAAAAATGTCAAGAAAAAAGAAGGAAAATTATGCTTCATCTAATTTGACTCCAAGACTTAAAGGAAAAAAACATAATAATATAATAGTTATTATAATGAATATGATAAAAAGAAAATTTGTCATGTTCTTCCCAATACTCATAAAACCCCTTTCAATGAAACTTTGTAAGCTATACTAATACAAAATAATGGTCCATATAGTAAAAGCTCAATAAATGAATGTTTGATAAATTAATAATCTTACTTATAAAACAAAATCTTCTAGTCTTAACTCAGGCCCAATGTACTAAATTAGTAATCTCGCTAAATACATAAGATAAAAATATTTTCAAAAATCTTTAAGGGCTTAAGAAATATAGACTAATAATTGATGAAGTATAAACAAAAAATCATAGTATAGCAAATAGAACTTCATAATATAGTATTAAGTAATTTTTTATAACTTTTATTTTTCTAAATTCACTTCTTTTAGAATTATTTGATAATCGTGGATGTCCAGGCCAGCTTACGCGCACCTTGACTAATCCACAGGGCCCTGAAGTTAACGACTGGGTAAACCTCCAGTGGCCCTGAGGGGACTCGAACTGGTGACATATTTAAAATAGCTTTATCTTTTACAATATTAAGTTTTGATGCCACATCTTTGTTGGGGAGTCTTTTTTTCTTTTACAATCAATAACTATTTTTTTTTCTTCAGTCTCTTAGGTTTCTATGTATTAACTTTTTACCACGTGTACTATTTTTAAATTTATAAGTCATACATGTACAAATAATGTACAATAACAACATAATACTCTTCATCAATTAATAAATAACCATTTATCTATAAATCAATAACCTCGCTAAGATCAATTTTTTTTTTTTGGTCCCAAGAGTATTATTTTATAAGAGTTTTTCTCTATATAGTTCCTTCATTGTAGGAATTTCTTTAGGTTAATATTACTAAAGTTGTAATTTTTTTAAAAAAATATTATGGAAATTAAGAGAAATTTGAAAGCTATAAATTAGTGTTTTATATCATTCTTTTTTCCTATGAATGCCAAAGCCATTGTCAAATAAAAAGAGTAAATAAAGTAATTAATCAAGTAATTAGTTGAAAGCGAAATAGGTGACTTAAAACTATTGCTTTGGTACATGTTTGTTTGAGGTGTAGTAGATCATAAGAAAAAAAAATCCTCTAGCTATGTTTATTTGATAGAATAAAAAAATGAGTGTGTGGTTGCTCCATAGGAGAAGACCACACGTTAGCCAAAGAATAAGAAACTAGAAAGCTTACACAAGTGTTAAATGATCAATTTCTCACCTAAGCACATTAATGAGAACTAAATGTTGAATTAAACCATACTCATGCACCCATACTAAGGCCCATGCCTCTATGTGGGGAGACCCTAATTGGTCCCTAAAAGGAAAAGTTTAACAATGGCCACATCCTCTATGCCATGTTAGTATTCCAAAAACATAGAAAGTTAACCTTTGAGTTGATGCTTATTTGTCTGGTAGTTTCCACATTCTTCTTACTAACTTGACATTTGAAGGCTCTACGACCATAAGGAGCCTAGAGTTCTCACTTTAGGTTCCTTATGATTGTAAGGTCCTAACCATCCATTGAAGTAAGAAAGTGAACTAAGAGTTGGAAAAATGGTGTCATCTATGGTGAAGATACAAAAATTCAGCTCACCAAAAAATCACAGTAAAGCTACTAAAAAACACCCCACCCCCAAACAAGGACCTTCATTTAAATACTCCTTGAGGTCTACCAAAATCAAAGACCTAACTTTGAAGAAATGAAGTCAACTAAACTTGGTTCCATGCATGATAAGGTTGAAAAGTCTGCATAAAAACCTATAGAAAGTTTGCTCCTTTATAAGAATAACCTGAACCTACAAAGGAAGAAGACCTATAAAAGGAAATCATTAACAACAAAGAAAAAAAAGTCCCTCCCTCCTTTGAAAAAACTTTCTTTGAATGCAGAAACCTTTTTTTTTTTTATATATATATCAAGAAACCTTCCTTTGTATCCAAAAATTGGTGGAATAAAAATTTTCAATTATCTATGAAGAGTTTTAGCTTCTTCATATGGGAATGCATTAAAAGCCTTGAAGACATTGTTTAGATCTATAGCAACAATTGGGCAATAGAAAACTATGCAATAGAGTTTTGTTAGGGAAAGGCAATCATGATAGAATGAAGTGGAGCAATGAGTGAGAGCAAACCCTTCAATAGATGGAAGAGCTCATTAAAAGAAGTGACTAACTCACTCAAGAAAATGTTGCCTTCAGGGTAAGGATAGACAAATACCAATGTGATTTTGACCAACAGCTCTCATTGGTAAGCACCATTAAGATGCAAGTTAATGAATAATAGTTATTGAAGCAACTAGACCAACATCTAGATTAAATTGGGAGAGAAAGGTGGGAGAAACCTTAATTAAACTAACCAAACAGACCACCTTGCCAAAGGCCCTAATGCTCTAAGGGATTCTTGCCACCAGAGCTACCACAAAATGCATAATCTTGGTGAATAAGGTGATTGAGCCCAAGTCCCTTTAGAAGGAGAATGAGGCCATATGAGAGTTTTCCCTCCCTAAGTTCAATTTCTTTCAATGAAACTAAAGACACCCTAGACTACTCATGCATTTCTATGCATGTGATGATCTTAGAGAAGGGAAACGATCGACTTTTATGCAAAATCATCCCCTTCATCCTCCAAGGACTAACTTTGTTTTGTCTTTATCAACTTACCTTAGAGTTTGTTCCTGATATCGAGACCCTAAGGGTGAAGTCTGCCTCTTAGTACATGCACTTAAAAAGACAAAATAAAAGCCTCAAATAACCCAAGGTAGTTATAGCTACCATTTGTGGTGGATCATCTACTAGATTTGAGCAACTAGGCAAGGTATCAAGTTGCTATAGAATCATATGGCGATTGAAGCAAAAGTCCTCACATCCTTGCATGAAGCAACTACCACTTGCCCACATGTCATATACTTTTCTAATAAAGGCTTAAGAGGAGTCCAAACCTTGCTCAAGATCCATTGGTTATTACTTTAAGAATTAATGACTACAACATGCACCTATTCTTAGTTGACCTAACAAGTTTAGTTAACTTGCTAAATATATTAGCCCATATATGAACAAGTGAATATGGATGAAGGAAAACTAGTGTCAAGTCTTGGGTCATTGGTGGGACTAGAGAAAGTCCTATGTGGCTCAACTGGGGAAGTCGCTTTAATGGTTCCAATTGGTTGTTGCCATATAATGACACAATTCTTTGTTATGGATATCCTTTTCCCGATAATGCCATTATGGGATGACCATGGATATACAACCTAAGAGGAACACTATTCACATACCATCACACCATTAAATTCCTAATACTACAAGGAATATGGGAAATATATCGAGACTAGGTGGCATCATGAGTATGCTACACCATAGCCCTTAAAGTGGTCATCAAGTGCATCAACTAGGACCCTTAGGAAGTTCATAAATCAAAAATCAAATACAAATTAGTAGGTGAACTGAGAAGGCAATTAGAGAACCTAGGGAGTCATTATTCTAGAGCCCCTAAACCTAGGAGGTTCCTTCTAGCCCATGCAAAAAAAAAAAAAAAGGTTTCACATGGCTGCTAGAAAAGAACACATCTTTACTAGGAAACTACAAGACATCGTGGGCATCGATCCCCAAGTTACATGTCATTGAATCAACATAAACCCTAGTGGTTAGCTCCTTAAAGACATTAGATTGTGAAAAAAAAAGGTATCTAGGCTCTTAGATGCTAGATTTGGTCATCTAGGTCTTCTAACAACAAATAGAAGTTAGTATGCTAGTTTACATTAATAACATGTTAGTAACAAGTAAGAAGTATACTTACCCTAACTTCTTTTCATGTCTTCAACTTACTCAAAGGCTCACAAGTCCCATTGGAAGTAAGCAGTTAAGGATTTTTGAACTAAAATGATCAAACATAGTCTTGCTATACTAGTAGGTTATACTCTTTTCAACAGTTTAAATTGTTTTTGTTGATAGATTATATGGATGTTTTAAAACTCCAAGAAATTGGAATGAAGCAAAATATGCAGAAAGAAGAAATGACTGTCAATGGATATATTTATTCTCTTTTATTTCTATTGATACTAAAATTTTTAGGGATAAAGGAATTGTTACTGTTGTCTAAATATTTAAAATTCATCTGGATCTGCAAGAAACCTACAAGGGAATATTTTCTTAGAAATAATGGTTTAAATAAGGAAAAGAAAATATATAGATGAATTGACTGAAGGTTGCAGACAAGGGACCAACAACCAGGTAATGGAAGACTGGAGAAAGGGATTCATCGGTTTGATTTTTCTCCTAGCTGGCCCAGTTGTTTATTTCAAAGTGCAGTTTAGAACAACTTTCAACATTTGAATAAGGAAAAGAAAATATATAGATGAATTGACTGATTCAAAGGGCATATTACAGTCAGTCTGGTCATCTACATTATTAATGAAATTATTGACGCAGAATAACAGGGCGGGTGACTTCAAATGGATACACTGAGGTCTATCTGTGCGTGGTAGGCATTCATGAACCTGTTTTCTTCGGTCAAAGAGCAGCCAATACAAGGAAAAAAAAATGGCAAAAATTAAGTAAAGTATGACTTCTGGAAGATTTATCGCCTTCGTAAATGAAGTGAGAGTTTTGACCGAATTGAAGTAAAAAAATTAAATGCAAAACTTCCACTAAAGCTTGGCATCATTTTTCAAGGTTCTTTGCCAATCCCTCATTCTCCAGAACCATAGGATTGGTAGAGAAACTCATTCTTCTCAACCATGGCTCTTAACCAATGGTTAATTACCTTGCAACAATGCATGATATTATTGATGAATTGGACCTTCTTAGAGAAGCCATTCCAAATTAATAACTCATCACTTACACATGCAAACGTGTCGCCCCTAATTCAATGAATTGTTGTTATATGCGCACGAGATACTATGATCACATTCGATGAGGTTCATGACAAATTAGTGGAATATGAAGCCTTCCTCATGTAGGCAGAGCTTCGTTCCACTAGCATTCTTGGTACCATTAAAGTCAACAACACACAATTTTTATCTTCCCACAGTGACAAAAACACTAGCCAAAAATATTTCCCTAGTAGGAAAGGATACCAAGGCCAACCTCCTCCTCATTTTGGGAATCAACACCCCATAAAGAACGCCACTATGATTTGCCAATTCTGCGAGAAGAAAGGTCATTATGCTTGCTAGTGTTACATTGTAAGAAATTGTTCCTTTCATCCACACCTACTACTAGTCCAATTATCCCCACAAACAACTCCTTAACCAATTGGTTCGTAGATATATCAGTGTCTCACATCATGTTACATCTTATCTTAACAACTTGTCTCTCCGCCAACCAATGAATCTAGTCATTAATAGTTTTCATATTTCCTATACTTGGAGGGTTGTTCCAAGATTAAATAAAGTCTTTTCCCATGCTAGTCTAAATATAGTCTTTTCCTATTCTTGGAGGGTTGTTCCAAGATTAAATGTGCTCAGTTTCATAATTGAAATGACTTTTTCATATTGTTAAGAAAAAAACCAATGAGTTTGATTTTTCTATCAAAGTTCTTATCTCTAAGGTGGATTCCTTTGAGTGGTGAGCTTAATTGTGAGTTCTTATCTTTAAGGTGATGAATTTATTATCCTTAAAGTGGTGAACTTGTGTTATTAACTTATGTTTGATTTCCTTAAAACAATATCATTTTGTGTCAGAAAAAGTAGTTACAGGCTCCCTTCAAGTTTCTCATGTATCAACCCACAATCAACTTGTGGATATGCTTAACAAACCATTGCCCAAGTCCCGCTTTACATTCTTTCAATCCAAGATTAGCGTTTTTTATGGAAGCACCATCTTACAAGGGCATATTAGGAGAGAACCAATCTCACCCACAAATTAAGTGCACAAAATGGTGAATTCTTAAGTTTAGGAGTAATAGATGTATATCTTGTACAACTTATGTATCTTTTGGAAAGTCATGTGTATAAGATTGTAGTGCACACCAATACTAATATACTTTCACTATTCATCTATTTTCCTCTTTAATGTGGAATGACAACTACACCAAAAGATAATTTGGTGCCTATACATGCGTTAGTTTTTCAATTGAATTATTGGACAAATGCCATGAATTGAGGTATTACAAGTTATTACAAAGTTAAACTTGATTTGGAAAGTTTCTAAAAATTAGAATTTTACTTAGTTTAAGCTAACTAGAATATTTTATTTTTGGCAATTTATTATTTTCTATATTTTTTATGAAGTTTTGTATTTTATTATTAGGAGTTTCTATTTTATTAGGTGTTAGTATCTATAAATAAGATGTTATTTAATAGTTGAATAAGAGTGGTGAAAGACAATAAATTTTTTCTTAATTCATCTTAGTTGCTTATCTCCCTTTATGTTATTATTTGTCATATGTTCTTTCAACCCTATTACTCCAACAAATGGCTATCAAGGTCATTCAAAAAAATTGAAATTGGGATGTATCTATTTCAAGTCCACAAACTCAATAAATGCAATTACAATAAAGGGAATATTAAAGGAAGAGTAAAATTAAATCTCAAGATGTATGAGAGGTTGTAGAAAGAGGCTACAAGAAGTCATAATATGAAACTACTCTATTCTAAAATTAATCAAAAGGATTTTGTTTTTTTTTTTTTTTGAAAAATATAAGAAAGATAAGAAAGCTCTTACCTTCATCAATTAAGCAATGGATGAAGGTACTTTTGAGAAGATTTTCAGTGCAACCATAACCAAGGAAGTATGAGAGATATTACATTTTAAGTACACATAACAAAGTTGACAATATATAATAGGTTAATCTTCAAACTCTTATAAGAGAATTTGAAAAAAAAAAATTGAAATAAATCTCTAATTATTTTTCTAGAGTATTAGCTATTGCGAGTTTACAATAAAAATATATCAAAAGTTTGAATGATATTCATGTGGTAAAAAAATATGTTCAATCTTTAGATTCCAAATAAGCTTGACTATATTGTTTTTTTCATTGAAGAATCTAAACATATAGATCCTATGACCATTGAACAACTAATGATATCACTAAAAGCTCATAAAAAGAGATTAAAAAGAAATAACTAAAAAAAAATTATAGGTTTTTTAAACAAATTAAACTTACACTAAAGGAGAATGATGAAAACATTAGTGAAAGAAGTTAAAACAATCATGGATATGTCGAAGACATGGTCATAGCCATGGCTAAGACAATAGAGGAAGAGATAGGTTTAATTTACCAAACAATGAAATAACAAGTCAAAATTCACATTCCTTGGGAGGACATGAAAGATGACACAACTTAAGGCACAATAAAAGAAGAGGATATGATAAATTTAAAATTGAATGTTATAATTATAAAAAATATGGCCATGATGCTTATGAATATAGAAATGCTACAAGCAATATGAAAAGACATGTTAAATGTACTAGAAATAAAGATCAAAAGAACCAACCTTATTATTGGCATATAAAGGAGAAACCTAGGAGAAAATTACATGGTATCTTAACCTCTAAGTAAAATCATGTGTAGATTCAAAAATGTGTTTGCAGAGCTTAATGAATTTGAAAGTGGCAATATTGCCTTTGGGGATGCATGTAAAATTTTGGTAAAAAGAAGAGGGAAAATCTTGATTCATATGAAAAATGGAAGGCATATTTCAAATGTCTACTATGGTGTAACATGAAAAACAATATATTAAGTTTAGGTCAACTCTTAGAAAAGGGCTATGATATTTATCTCAAAAATCAAAGTCTCTTAATAAGATACTAACATGCCAATATAATTGGTAATGTGCCCATGATATAATGTTTTTGAATAACATTGAAAATAATATTGTAAAATGCCTAAAATCTCATGTCAATAATTCCTCTTGAATTTGACACTTATGATTTGAATATCTTAATTTTAGAGGATTGAAATTGTTGAGCATGAAAAACAATGAAATAATTGTTCTTTAATAATTTGTGTCAATTATGTGAAAGATGTTTACTTAGAAAATATGTCTAAAAATTTTTCCAAAGGAAGAAACAATAAGAGAAGAAGCTTTCGGGGCTCATTCATGTGGAAAATCCAATTTTAATTTTTATGGGTGATTCTAGTAATAAATAAATAAATAAAACTTGGTTGTATGTTTAGCTCAAAAATTTGTTGAAGAAACTTAATTTACCACAAGAGAAACCAATAAACATCTATATGAATATAAAATTGATGATTGCCTCATAAAAGATATCTAGTTCTCCATGATTGAAGCAAGTATAATAATACAAAATATCATTTATTAGAAAGTATATTATGAAACATGAAGTACAAATAAAATTTGCAAAATCTCATAATCAAATTTCGAAAATGCTTATGAAGCCTCTCAAGTTTAAAGATTTTAGATAGCTAAGGATGCTACTTTTACAAATCAAGTCGAAAGGGGCATGTTAGTTTAACTATATTTAGAAAGTTTCTAAAAATTAGAATTTGAGTCTTTCTAAATATTAATTAAAATATTTATATTAAAAGGTTGATTTAGTTTCACCCTTAGAATCTAAGCCTTTCAAAGTGCCAATAATTGTTAGTTGTAGATAAGGCTTTCCTTTTTACAACTTTGGGTTCTAATCAATATGACCTCCTAATGGTACAAAGTACACCTTTTTCATCGAGGCAAGTACTAACCTAATGCTAGCCCCTTGACATGGACTATGAGGCACTAAGGTCTCATGGGGCAATAGCTTGACATCATGAGTAACCTATGATAGCAATAAGGTGGCACAAGGGCACAATTCCTTGTGCAAGAAGACGACTTGATGAGCCATGAGCGTAAGGCCAAGACAGGTAAAACACCAAGAGAGACTTAGATGGGCACATTGTTGCGGTGACTTAGATGCAATACATGAGGGTGCAATGCCATGACATGTTGCCACACTAAGGAAAGGGCTTGGGCAAAGCATAGAGTCACAACATCAACAAGGTGAATGTCGGAGCATGTTGCCTCAACATGGATGCAATCTAGATGTGCAAGCCAAAAGAGAACTTAACATGAGCATGAGCCATATATATAGATGCCTACAACAGTAACATTCAAAGTCAGACTCGAAGTGGGATTGCAAGTCAAGCATGAGTAGGAGTCTTGATGTGAATTGTAATTGTAGTATGAGTAGGACTAGGACTTAGAGTCCAAGTAAGAGCGGTTATTGCCATAGCCTATTAAGAAAAGTCCTAGTATAACTAGGAATAGCACTCCTAGTCTAACAAGGAGCGATGCCACCCTATAAATAGGGAAAAGTGGATAAACTTCTGAGAGAGATGAAGAGGAAGTCTGAACTACCAAAACTATTGTGGGAGTGTAGCTAAAGTCTTGTATTCTTATTCAATAAGTTAATAAAATACAAGTTAGGGTTGATGCCCTATAAACCTCGTGTGTTGCCTTGCATGTTGTCATTTAGTGAGGAAATGTGTAGGTTAGCTTAAAGATCTTCTAAGTATTGCATAGATGTGAAAGTTTATGTGGGAATCTTGCACCTATGACAATTGGTATCAGAGACCAACAAGCGAATGGTTGGGAGAAGTACTCCAGAGACCTTAAGAGAAAGGATATCAAGACTACAAGAACTGCTAGGGGAATAACAAGGTGATAAGGGCACTGTAGCCCTATGGCCAAACCACACCAAGGAAGAAATCCTTGTGCAATAGAATTTCTTAGAGTCCCATGACAAATTCATAGAGGATAAAGTGGTAGGGTTGAAGGTAGATGTCAAAACTTTGATGGATGACTTCTCATCCATTATATCATCTTTTGAGGAAGTCATAACAATCCTTAAGAAGGTGGTGTTGCAAGGTTCTATCTCAAGTATGGAAGCCCCTCCCAAAGCTCAAGTCCTAGAACCAAAGGGCTTCAATAGCAACTAGAATGCTAAAAGAATTAGAGAACTTATGGGATATAGAGCAATATTTTATTGTTGCTCAAATCCCTAAGATGGAGATGGGTATTATCACCATGATTTACGTTACTAGTGATATGAAGTGATGGTGATGAACTAAGGCAGAAGATAATGAGGAGTTTAGAAGGCCCAAATCACCACTTAAGAGGCTCTTAAGAAGGAGTTGAATGATCAATTCCTTCCTACTAACATGACTTGGTTGGCTTGAGAATCCTTGAAATGATTGAAGCACACTAGTTCAACATGGGAGTATATTAAGGAATTTAGTTCCTTAATGCTCGACATAAAAAATATGTCCGATGAGAACAATTGTTCAACTTCATGATTGGATTGTAGGGATGGGCTTAAATTGAGTCACAAAGACAAATTGAGTCACCAATCAGAAACCTAAACCAGATGGAGCAAAGAAACCTAATAAAAAGGGGAAATCTTTTAAGAAGTCATATGGGAAGAATTCGAAAAAACCTGCAGCATCGTAATCGAGTGAAAAAACTACTAAGTATGGGTAGCAGACAACCAATCCCATGGGTTGTTTCATTTGTAATGGCCCTCATTGTGCTAAGAAGTGTCCCAAATGGGAAAAACTATCAGCCCTTATGGCTACTAAAAGTAGTGGTGATTTTGACATGGATACACCTTTAAGAGTCAATCCTTTGTAGCTCTTGAACACAATCCACAAGAATGCACTAATTAAAAAAGCGTTGATGCATGTCCAAGTGCTAGTAAATGGCATGCAGGTAAAACCAATGATGGACAGAAGGGCAACCCATAATTTTGTGGCTAGTTAGAAGCCAAGAAGCTCGGTTTGGAACTAGTACATTACATTATTAAGATCAAGGCAATAAATAGCAAAGCCCAAAAAATTAATGACATTGTTAAAAAAAGTCTCACTCTAAGTGAGAAATTGGGAAGGCAACTACAAATTGCTATGTGTACCCTTAGATGACTTTGATTAGATCTTAGGGATTGACTTTTTCCTTAAGGCTAAGGTGGCATTGCTTCCATATCTTGGTGGGTTAATGATCATGGATGAGAGTCAACCTTGTTTATTTTTGCTATAAATGAGAAAGTCATAAAGAAAGGTCAAACCAAGATGGTTTCTACACTTCAAATAAAGAAAGGGTTGAAGTGTGGGAATGTCACATATATTATAGCCTGGGTTGAGAACAAGGCAGACCAGTCAATAGAGGTGCCACATAGTGTAACCCATATTCAAAAAGAAGTTAAAGACATGATGCCTACAAAGTTACCCAAGGAATTGCCTCCTAGGTGCCATATAAACCATAAAATTGAGTTGCCACCTAGGACCAAACTTCCTGTTGATCAGGTCTCATATCGAATGTTACCTTCAAAATTACTAGAGTTAAGGAAGTAATTGAAGAAACTGTTGGAAGTAGGCATGATCTAATCTTCAAGGGTTCCATATGGTGCTTCTATCTTATTCCAAAATAAGCAAGATAGGACCCTATAGTTGTGTGTTAACTATTGGGCCTTGAACAAAGTAACGATCAAGAACAAGTATCCAATCTCTTAGTGGTAGAATTATTTAATATATTGACCAAGGCAATATTTTTTTCCAAATTGGACTAGTGGTTAGGATACTAGCAAGTAAGGATTGTAGAGGGGGACGAAAAAAAGACTACATGTGTAACCCGCTATGGGTTATATGAGTTCCTCATGATGCCATTCGGACTAACTAATGCCTCAATAACATTAGTGGCTCCCTTTACTAACCTTATAAAGAAGGATATTCGCTAGGATTGGAGGTCTGAATGCTAGAAAGCTTTTGAGAAATTGAAAGTGGTGATTTTAGTTAAACTGGTGCTGCATTTACTAGATTTGGATCTCCTATTTGAGGCCTAAATAGATGCATCAGCTAGGGCCTTAGGGGGGATCTCAGTGCAGGAAGGACACCCAATAGCCTTTGAGAGTTGAAAACTTAATGAGTTAGAACAAAGATACTCCACTCACGAGAAAGAGATGACAACGATTATCCATTGCTTATAGTAGTGGAAGCATTATCTACTAGGGAGTATATTTACTATATATGGTCACAGACAACATAGTTAATACCTTTTTCAAGATGCAAAAGGAGTTGAGCGCTAAGCAAGCTAGGTGGCAAGAATTCCTAGCTGACTTCAAGTTTGAATGGTTGTATTGACCAAGAAGACATAATGTAGTTGTAAATGCCTTGAACCAGAAGGAATTGGCAAAGTATGTAATTGCTCTATCAAATGTGATCTCATATTTTAATGAGAAGATCAAGCAAGCTGCTAAGCTTGATTCTACATATGAGAAGATGAAACAACAAGTCAAAGAGGGGGCTACTAAAAAGTATTGGCTAGAAAATGACCTCTTGGTGGTTAAAAGAGGTAGGTTGTATGTACCAAGAAGTTGCTTACACAAGGATTGCTAAGAGAGACCTATGATGTCAAGTAGCCAGGTCACCTTAGCAAAGAGATGACATCAACAGTATTGTCCAACTACTATTACTAGCTAAACATAGGAGAGGACATCCAAGCTTATGTTCTATATTGTTTGATATGCTAGTTGGATAAGAGAGGCAAGAAGAAAACAATAAGGTTACTACAACCTCTCCCTATCCTAAAGAGACCTTAGGATAACATATATGTGGACTTCATTGATGGCTTTCCAAAATTGAGGGAATTCAAGTCTATCTTCATGATAGTAGATAGACTCTCTAAGTATGTTGCTTTCATACTTACACCACATGCATGTCCCGTAGAGGAGGTAGCTAGGCTATTCTTCAACCATGTGGTCAAGTACTTCAAGTTGCCTAAAGACATAGTCAATGATTGTGATGCTCAATTCATTGGTCAATGTTGGACTGAGTTGCTTAAACTCCTAGGATTGAAGTTGAAGTTCTAAATAACAAATGATTCGCAGATAGACGGGTAAACAAAGTGTATCAAATGTGCTACTTAAGGAATACCTCGGACACTATGTTTCTGTAACACAAAAGAAGTAGATTGATATAGTGGAGATAGCTCAGTTATCCTATAACTTGCATAAGAGTTCAATAATAGGGTTGAGTCCCTTTGAATTGGCCACAGAGCAACAACCAACTATGCCCTTGGAGATGTTTAAGCAAAAGGTTGGTGGTAATTGTCCTGTAGCTTATAAATTTACAAGGTCTTGGCAGCAGATGCTCAATGAAGCTTGTGAAAGCTTAGAGAAGGCATCCAGAAAAATGAAAAAGTATGCGGACAAGGGCCAAACACCCTTAGAATTTTAGATTGGGGATGGAGTCCTTCTAAACCCTCATATATGGAATAAAATTATCAGTAAGACTATGCAGAGGGGGTTGATTCCCAAATATGATGGACCTTTCAAGGTGATGTAGAGAAGGATAAGTAGTTTACAAATTGAAGTTGTCGAATAGGCTAAAGATACACCTCACGATCCTTGTGAGCTTCTTAAAGCCTTATCATGAAAACCTAGACTCAAGAAGGATACCGACAAGGCAAGTGATTAGAAAGAAATTTGATCGCGAGTGAGATCGGCAAGGTAGAGAAGATATTATATCATCGAACTATGGGAATGAGTAAGAAAAATTGAAGAATTGATTTTCTAATTTAGTGGAAGGATAGTCTTGAATTAGAGGCTAGTTCAGAACGAGATGTAATGTTATGGAAATTTGAGGAAATAGTCCAAGCCTACCCACAGGCCAAGTCGATGAGAACATCAACTACATCAAGTAGAAGTGGTTTGTTAGCCCTTTGACATGGACCATGCGATACTAAGGCCTCATGGGGTGACACCTTGGCCTCTTGAGTGACCAATGACAACAACAAGGTGGTATAAGGGTGCAATGCCTTGTGTAGGGAGATGACTTGGTGAACCATGGGCACAATGCCATGGTAAGTGTAGCACTAAGAGAGACTTGAATGGGCATATCAATGGGAGGGAACAAAGCTGACTTAGATGCAATACATAAGAGGTGTAATGCCTTGTGCATGGGGAGCCATAGGTGCAATGCCATGACATGTTACTACACTAAGAAGAGGGCTTGGGCAAGGCACGGAGCTATAACAACAACAAGGTGGATGTAGAATAATGTTGCCCTGACACAAACGCAATTTAAACGTACAAACCAAAAGAGGGCTTATCATGCACACGAGTCATATATATAGATGATGTAGTAGCAGCATGAAGAGTTGGAGTTGAAGTGGGATTGCAAATCAAGCATGAATAGGAGTCTTGATGCCTAACGTAATTATAGTCTAAGTAGGACTAGTACTCAAAGTCCAAGTAGGAGTGGTTACTCCCACAACCTATTAAGACAAATCCTAGTAGAACTAAGAGTAGCACTACTAGTCTAACAAGGAGTGGGTGGCACCACTTTATAAATAGGAAGGGTTGAAGAAACTCTTGAGAGGGATCTAGATAAGGAAATCATAAGGGAAGTCGAAACTCACCGAAGCTATTATGGAAGTCTGGCTAAAGTCTTATATTCTTATTTAATAAGTTAGTAAAATACAAGTTGGGATTGGTGCCTTGTAAACCTCATGTGTTGTCTTGCATGTTGTTGCCATCTCATGGGGAAAGGTGTAGATTGGCTTAGAGAGCTTTTAAACACCACATAAACATGAAAATTTATGTGGGAATTTTGCGCCTATGACACCTAACCTTTAAAAGTCTGTTCTAGGGGGACCCTTTATCTCCCTTCATATATTTAATTATTTGCTTGTTTTTTCAACCCTATTAATGCAACATAGGTGAATTTGCTCGATGGTTTATAAGAAAATTCATATCAATTGTGTTCAACCTATTAAATTCTACTGGGCTTATGTACCGGTATGTAGATTATAGCTTATTTCCCTAAGCTCAAATTTTTCTTTGGTTTCATGGTGTCAACATTTCATGAAAGTAAATGCCCCGTTGAAGAATAAATTTACCTAAAATTGAATATGGTGTGCTATGACATAGAGATTTATTAAATGTTAGGAAAATGTAAGGGTGACTTGAAACCTAAATTTGAGCAAATAAAGAGCCAGTTTAACAGTGCTTTTAGAAAACACTTATATTATAGAAAAAAAACATTTTTGAAGAAAAATCAAAGGTTTGACAAAATTTAGAAAATACTTTTAAAAGTTCAAAATTAAATTATTTGTAATGCTTCTTGGAGAAACACTTTAAATATTATTCTTCCAAAAATACTTCTAGAGAAAACCCTCCCACTAAAAGCACTTAAAATAGAAACTCAAGCAAATTTACTCTAAATCTGCCGAAGCACTGCTAAGAAAAAGAAAATAAAAAACAAGCAGACTCATGTATATTCATAAAACTGAGCAGCATAATTTCTTGAAATATTATATGATTTTATGCATACCTCCATCCTAGGATATAAACTAACATTGCAACCTTGATTGCAAGATAAGTCTGTTCTTTCTGGAGTTGGAATATCCTTCTTCCTTCTTCGTAGCTACTGCCAAATGTTGTCCGAGAAATCACATCCCCTGTCAAATTTTCAAGATAGGGCCAAACATCCAACTCACATGATCCCTCCACCGAAAGCTTCTTCCATTTGTTCACCATGTTGCTACAACTCAAATGAAATGCTGGTAACATATTTTACAACAAGTTCAACCACAAAATCAATTAATAAAGACCAAGAACATCTCTTCGGTGGTAAAATTATGGAAATGACCCATTGGAGAAAGGGGAAAAAAGACTATATGAGTATGTGAAAAAGAAAGGGAAAAAGAAAGGAACAATAGTTATTCTTAATAGAGGCACCATGATATCTCATGGGATTGAGATAGTGTGTCCCTTTGGGTGATCCAAAGGACATGTGATCATGAAATTTGTGGCCACAACAATTCCTTTAGTGGAATTTGACTTATGCTCCTTGGAGTTGGAGCTAGAGCATGTCAGTTAATCATATAATAAGTGGGATCTATAACTCAAGGATTGGAGAGGTAATCTTGATCGGTGATAGCACTACCTTGTTAGATTATGAACACCAGTTCATGGGGAGTTTATATGCAATGGATAGTAGGATGTCGTGGGCCTGAACTTTGTCTCATTGTTATGTACATATGGTATTGGAGTGTAGTTGATTCTCTTTAATGGAATGTTGAATCAACTTCAAAATTGGATTTTGATAGAGCAAATGCTCCTATGGGTCCTAGTGGCTCTCACTTTGAGCTTATATACTATGTGACATGTTTTATGAGGGTTGGATTGACTCTAGGTTGATTCTTATGCATAAGAGCATTTTGGTAAGTACGCAAGGTTGCATAGGGGATAATGAACAAGGTATTTGGTTTGGGCTAATTGATCAATTAGATGACCCTATGTAGTTAATTAATCAATTAGGAGCCATTTTGGGCTAGACTAAGTGACCCAAGCCTTGATGGGCTTAAGTCACTTAAGCATAATCGACAACCTTATAAATACCCCTTTATGGGTTAGCATTTCCTAATGACTTTTAATGAGAGTTGTTTTCCACCTCTAGAGAAAGAGAGAAAGAAAGCCATAGCCTCCTCCCTTTTGTTGCCCACACTTTAGAGTACCAAGATTGTGGTTCAAGTCATCGGGTGGAGGATCTTGGGTGTATGAGACCTCCTTAGATGAGATGCTACAACACTTGGACATGCATAGGGCGCGTGCACAAGACGCGCATAGGCCACGTGCATAGGAATTGCACGAGACATGCACATAGGCAGTAGCATGAGGAGAGAGACTCTCCAGTTTTTCCAAGTATGTTCTTCATCAGATGGATTTTCATCTGGGAACATCTAAATCACATGTATGAGTTTCAAATCTCTAGATCTATAATTATTAATGGTTTTCATTGCTAATTTATTCCACTACAATAGATTTACAGATGCCTAGGAAGAAATGCATGCACCTTATGAGATCCAAGGTATAGGAACGAAGTATTAATCTAGGGTTCCCAAGTGATGATAATAGTAAGATATCAAGATTGAACCTAGCAGTAATTAAACATTTGGTATTTAGACCTAGGTCATATTAATCTAAATAGGATCCAAAGATTAGTAAAGTCTGGACTCTTTGATTCCAAAAGATATTCTAGTTTACGAATCCTATATAGATGGTAAAATGATCAAGAGGATTAGAGGTAAGGAATATTGGGAGTTAGTGCATACTAACATGTATGGAAATTTTAGTGTCTATGCATGGGAAGGGTATGGGTTAATGATTACTTTAGGTTTGGATATGTACATAGGAAATCCGATGCCTTGGATACATTCATTGAATTTAAGGTGAGATCAAATAACCTATTGGGTATACATACCAAGTCATTTCAATTATATCAAGTTGATATGTCTGGTAAGTTTGATTCTTTTTGTTAGAACATAAGATTATTTTCTAGTTATCTTCATCAAGGTCTCTATTACAAAATGAATAAGTGGAAAGAAGATATCAAACTTGGATGGACATAGTAAGATTGTGGATAGGTTTCTCATATTTTCTCAAATTCTTTTGGGGATATGTCTTATAGATTGTGTAATTAATTTTTTTTTTCTTAAGAGGTGTATTAGTTTATAGGATATCTAAGAGGATTTTTGGGTTATCACCTTTATACTCAAAATCATCAAAAGATATTTGTTAACATAAATGTCCCATTTTTCATGAAGATTATATGATAAGGAAGAAGGCATAGAGTGATATAGATTGGAGGATATATTAGAAGATAGTCCCACATTGCATAGGATACTATGGATCCAGAGGGTTAAAGACATGCCATTCCTATGATTTCTAGTACACCAGTACCTCATCATAGTGGGAAGTTTATATCCCACAGATAATGATGAAGCGGTGAGCAATGTTTATGCTCACTTAAGGCAAGGACGTGTGATCATGAAATCTATGAACCCATAGTAATTCCTTTAGTGAAATTTGAGATATGCTCTTAGTGAGTTAGGGTACGTTATTTAATCACAAAATAAGACAATCTATAACTCAAAGATTGTAGAGGTAGTCTTGAAAGGCTGATAACTTTTACCTTGTTAGACTATGAACAACCAATTCATGGGAAGACTATATAAAATAGATAGCAAGTTACGAACTTGAGCACTTGGTGTCTCGCTGTAATATACATAGGGTTCCAGAGTATAATTAACTCTCTACAGTAGGATATTGGATTCTAAGGGATCTAGTATTGTCCTATGGGTTCCATTGGTCTCTACTAAAGCTCATCTTCCTTGATAGCATGGTTTATGAGAGTTAAATGGGTTTTTAGTTCACTCGTGTGCATAAAGTCATTTTGGTAATTGCACAAGGTTACACAGAGGTAACTGTGCAGTATCTTGGAACTTGGCTAATTGATTAATTGGAGCCTTATTTTGTTAATTAATCAATTAGCAACCTTTTTGGGCTAAAGTAAGTGACCCACATCCATAGTGGGCTCAAGTCACTTAAGCATAGTAGGAAACCTATAAATACCTTTCTCAAGGGTTTGGGTTTCTAATTCAATCTTGTCATTCTCTCCCTACAGTCCAAAGAGAGAACCCCAGTCTTCAACCTTGAGATTTCCACCATCTCAGTGCCTAGACTCAAGAAGGAGTCATCGAGTGGATGATTATGGGTTTATAAGATCTTTCTTAAATTTGGAGCTTTCTATATTAACAAGAATTGATTTGGGAACATCCGAATAATATGTATAACACTTTTCTCTAGATCTATGATATGTTTTTGTTTTTTAAATACCAAAGTTTTCAACTATGCTTAGATCAAGAAAGCATAAGATAGGATTACATGCACCCTAATAATCCAAGGCCTAGGAATAGAGTGATCTAAGGTTTCCTAACAAATATAACACACTAAGTAAGAATGATTTATAGGAACTAAAATTTCTTTCAAAAAGAAAAGAAGTTTATTGGAGTAAGATAGGTATACAAGAGAAGGAAAAATGCAAAAGGAGTAGAAAAATACAAAGCAACATTGGTGCAAAGGATTACAAGCAAGAATAATACACTAACAAGATGAGGGTATTTGGTCTCATTGCTCTTTTAGTAACTATAAGATTAATAATCTCTTTGATAGCTCAAAATAGTTGAAAATTTTCAAATGGATGTGAAATCCAATTTTTTGAATTGACATCTTGAAGAAGAAGTGTATGTAAAACAAACCATAGTTGGTATATATATATGGGCATGAGAATAAAGTTCCAAAATTGAAAATAGCCTTGTATGGAATAAAACAAACACTATGAGTATGGAATAATAGAATTGACCAATATTTTCACGATAATAATTTTGTTTGATACCTTTATGAACATGCTCTCTACATAAAAGTGAATGAAAAAAGTGATATATTACTTGTTTGTTTGGATGTGAATTTTTTGATCTTTATTGGAACTAATTCAATCATGTTTAGTGAGTTCAAAGAAGTAATAGGATAAAAGTTTGAGATGATTGGATTAGTCTCATATCATACTCTCTTGGCATAGATTTGAAGCAAATTGAAAAGAGTACTTTTTATTTCTCAAGAAGACCATGCAAAATAAATTTTTAGAAAGTTTAACTTGAATATGTGTAATATGGTAAACACAATAATATAATGCAAAGCTAAATTATCAAAGACGTGTAGAAGGAGAAAAAGTGGATTCAACATAACATAAAATCTTAGTTGGAACCATACACTATTTGACTCATACAAGTTCAAACATTCTCTTTGGAGTTGGATTTGTCCATCATTATATGGAAGCACTAATGATTATTTACACTAAGACCTCCTAGTGAATTTTTCAATACATCAACGACACATTTGATTATGACTTATATTATTCACCTTTAACAATTTTAGACTTGTTGGATATAATGATAGTAATTAAGGTGGAGACTTGGATGATACAAAGAGAACCAATAGCTTTATATTCCTCATGGAAGAGATACCATGTTCACTTGGACTTCAAATAAGCAACCTATTATGAAACTTTCAACCTATGAAGTGGAATTTGTGAAAATGTTCACAAAATGTCGTAATCAATTTGTGAAAATGTTTAATAAGTCTCTCAAGTTTAATGATTTTAGAATGCTAAGGATGCTACTTTTACAAATCAAGTTGAAGGCATGTGTGAAAATGTTGACAAAGTTTAAAAATTTTAGAAAACTAAGGATGCTATTTTTACAAACCAAGTTGAAGGGAGGATGTTAGTTAAACTGGATTTAGGAAGTTTATAAAAATTAGAATTTGAGTTAGATTCTAAAATGCTTGAGTTAGTTTGTATATTTTGTTATTACAAGATTTTATATTTTACCATTATGAGTATCTATTTTTTTTAGGTGTTAATATCTATGAATAAGATGTTATGTAATAGTTGAACAAGAGTGGGTGGAAGACAATAAATTTTTTCTTAATCATCTCAATTATTTAAATATCTCCCTTTACATATATAATTACTTGTGTGTTTTTTCAACCATATTTCTACAACATATGTGAATCTGCTGGTTGGTCTGTGAAAATTCATATTAATTGTTCAACTTGTTAAATTTTGTTAGGCTTGTGTAACGGTATTTAGATCATAGCATCTTTCCCTAAGCCCACATTTTTCTAAATATATAATTAAAATTGTTGTGTTTACAATTTTAATGAAATCTAGCATTAGATACTTAACTACATCCCACAAAACGACCAAAAAAAAAATGGTGGCGATTTCATGGAGGCTAACCATTCACTTGCCTTTAGTTAAGGATACCCTAGGTTTTCAAGTTGTGTTTCAACAATAAAGTAATTATCTCAATCAAAACACAAAATTTAGTTTTCTAAACAATTATTGTTCTTGGAAAACATGTAAGGAAATTAAGCATCATAAGGTACTTAAGCAATCCTAGTTGGACGTTCAGTATCCATATCTTTTCATTAATTGGTTTTTCTCTTTTTGTGCCAACATCTGCTCTCTCTCTCTCTAGCATGCAAGCGTAAGTGGTAGGCACCTCTTTTGTGCTTTAAATTAATTGAATACTTGATCCATCCTCATTGCAGACATGCCATTTGGTTCTGGCCTAGACGGGTGTTATCAACAAAATTTATAAAACCTAAATCACCTTACACTAGGGTAGCATAGCTAACATAGTATAGTGGCTCTAAGATCATCCATAGGGATGGATTTTCATCGTACAGTTGACTTTAGTGAAGGAAATAAAATGGTGATTTTCCTTATGAAAATTAGCTTTTAAAGAAAATGGAATTGTGGTTGCAAAGATTGACTTTAAGTTAAGCAAAAATAACAAGTGAAGTTAACTACAAAGAAAAGGTCTCTTGGAGCTTTAGGTCACTAGGATCGGGTTCCTTAGGCAAATGGAGAGATTCTGGATCTTCTCCTCACGTTGGGGACAATAACATAAAGGATGGTTATCTCCTGAACCGATTTTGTATTTAGTAATTAGGATTTGATCCAAAGGGTTCATGAAAAATGGTAATTGCTTCCCATTAATGGCTTCAAACACTAAAGACCCTCACCTTAAACCACCTTCCAATGGCTCGTAAATGATAACTAATAGACATCCATGGATCTAGCAATAAGCATCCATAGAATCCGAAAAGCTTACCAAGTATTGACCATTCAAGGTGATTTTAAGGGATTTAAAGCTAAACCTTGAAATAAAAACCATTAATGGTTAACAACTACTTTCATTTAAAGCAAGGACAACTCCCACCTTTGCATTTAGGTCCTTCACCTAGCTTCCATCACTCCAAGAAACATAAAACCTAGCCACTCATCCCCTGAGAAATCACCCTCAGAGGTTGTTTGGCTAGAAAGAAAAGTGAAAACAAAATGAGAAGGAAAGGCAGAGCAAAAGCTCTGTATATTTCTTACTGTGGGAATTTTTTACAAGTGTTCTCCTCTCTCTCCCTTTCGAGGTTATACAAAGAGAGATATATATAGAGAGGTCTTTCTAACCCCCCTTTATAGTTCCTAACCAAGAAATCCTATCATTGGTTGATTACAAGGAGAAAATAGGAAGTTACACAAAATATCTGGAGATACAAATCTAATGGAGTCGATGCACAGGAAGATTTCGCATGGTGTGCGAAATTCTTTGGCTACCTCTTGTGGTTTCGCATGGTGTGCGAAATTGTCTTTCACTCAGTCCTAGTCTCAATCCTGCAGCTGCTCCTCCTCTTGATTTCGCATGCTATGCAAATTTTCCCATGCTATACGAAATTTTCGCATGGCCATGCGAAAATGCTGGTTGTTGGATTTCTTCCTCTGGTTTTCTTTCTTGCATCTCTAATTGGCTTGGCAAAGGGCTATGAAGTGCTCCAAAGCTCAAATTCTTTATGTATTTGAGCTTCAACTTGCATTGCCATGGATTTCACAAAATTTTCTCTCATTCTTGGCTTGTTTCAATGATCAAATAGCTACCAAAAACACTAAAACTTGCCAAAAACTTATTAGTAACCCTTGCTAGGTTCCTTAATGTGCCAATTGAGTTAAAAGGTATTAACTACTACTCAAAAGTGTTTAAAACAGTTAGTTTCAAGCTATAAAAGAGTAATTTTTTAGTAGTAATCAATACTTGATCTTATTCCGCCATTCTTTTGGGTCTAACCCAAAAATACATTTACCATGCCTTCTTTTCATGTCCTTAACTTACTCAAAAGCTCATAAGTCCCATTGGATATGATGTACCGAGTTTCAGATTTTTATTGATACTAAAGATTGATACTCAAATTTTTAGGGATAGAGCATCAACAATCCTTGTGATGAGTTAATAATGTTGAGAAAAGTCAATGACTACACAATATAGCTTAAAACCAAATATGTCATCAAAGAAGACATCAATAATCACCCCCACACAATGATATGTTGTATAATTCATTACTTGTATCAAACACAAATTTCCTTCAATGTGTCTATGAATAAAAGAGATTTCTTGGTTTATATTCGACATACACGCTATATAGGCCATGCTAATAGCAATTGATAACAAGAATCTCAACACTGAAGTCCACGTAGAATCAGGTGTGCACCATATTGGGGTTGCATAGTTAGGATACTGAAAGGAGCATGAGCATAGGATGGCGAAAGTTCAAATGAGAAGTGTTGTAAGATCATTGCCAAAGCTATTTTTGCCTCCATCATTGCAAAATTTTGTCCAATGCATACCCGAGGACCCCAACTAAATGGGAAAAATGAAACTTGGTTTTTTGTTGCGTTCAAAACTCCCTCTGCAAACCTCTCTGGATTAAACTCCTTTGCATCATCCCCCCAAATTTCATGATCATGGTGAACTAGGATGGTGGGCAACATGACTTGCACTCTAGCTGGAAAACACATGTCTCCCACTTGAGTGTCCTTATAAACAACTCTAGCAAGCATTTCTACTGGTGGGTATAACCTAAGAACCTCATGAAAAATCATGGTAACCTGTGGTAGAGAAACTTTAGAAGTTGTTGCATGAGAATTCTTACTAAAATACATTCTAAATCATTATGAAGGACATTGAAGAATAAAGCAATTTCTTAAAATAGTGATGCAGAAGACAAAATGTTCTAAATCATGCATGACAAAATATCAAGTATGAAAAGGACATTACATATCCCATGGATATAATAACTTAAGAACCTCGTGAAAAATCATCATAATCTAGTAGAGAAATTTGAAATCATGGCATGAGAACCCATTCCTGAGCTACTAACTGAAAGAAAATGTTTAGTACAAGATATAAAAACTTAAGAGAAATGTGTTTTTAATTTTACTCCAATTATGGGGAAAAAAAAAAAGTACTATACGATTTTAGTGAGAATCATTAAACTAAAGATTGGACTGAGTACTCACAATTTTTAGGTGATTTAATCCATCAGCTTCCGGTTTTTTATTCCCAAAAACCTGTAAAACCTCTTCTATTGCACGAGCTTGCCAGTTTGGATGCTCGCTTAGCAGGACCATTGTCCATACAAGCAAAACTGAGGTTGTCTCTTGGCCAGCAAGATAGAATAGCTTACACTCTTCAATGACATCTTTGACACTCATTCCAATCTTCTTGTTATTTTGATGTTCTTGAATTTCTCTAAAATTAGATTCCATTAGTATACCTAATAAGTCACTATTAGCAGTTTCGCCAGCCTTCATTGCCTTCTCCCTTTTGTTAATGATACCCCTCAACAATGCATATACTTCTTTGCTTATTTGCTTCATCCTCCTGTTCGTCTTTGTGGGTAAAAACCTGCGGGCATGTTAGTAATTCTAGTAAATAAAACATCACATGAAACACACATACATTAATACTTATTTTCATCCATGCCTTCTACTTCTCCATTAATTTTTTGAAACTTGTATAAGGCTTCAAAGGTAGAAACTATCAAGACAATAACTAATGGTTTCATCTTCACATGTGTTGCAGTGGTATCTCATCATCTTGACACAATATCCTGCAAACATAAGATTGAGGATACTAAACATCAATTAGTGAAACATACTACTTTCTAAGTGTTATACAAAAGAAGTAATTGACTAAAAGGGGATGAAATGATCTCAGAGTTGTAAATCTAATATCTCTTATGCTTGACCTTGAAAAGTAATCCATTTTTAACATAAATTCTCTTCGAACATAAATTCCCTTCAACCTTGTTAACCAAACACACACTTGAGCATTGTGAAACTTTCAACCTATGAAGCGAAATTTGTGTTGGCATCATTTGTAGGTCATGAAATTTGTTCAAGAAACTTAATTTACCACACAAGAGACTGATAAAGATCTATATGGATATAAAATCAACAATTACCTTATGAGAAAAATCTAGTTCTCCATGATGGTGTTGAATTTTGAATTTTGCCTTAGTATCTGCTGGAATTTGAATTTCGAAGTTAAATTTTGCAGTTGGAGTCTTGCACAAAATCTGCAACATCCCAATATTTTCTTGTTTTTATTTGGTCAAGATTTGGTTTCTATTTTATAGGAAGTAATTGTTCATCATCTAGTAGCTTGATTTTATATTATTCTAATGTCATTTCAATTACAAGCTCATGTATAAATTCAACACTCTTCATCAATAAAATGTGTGTTCCAACAGTCCAAAAATATATATTTTGCAAAAGTGTTTTAATCTAAGATCAACAGATGGAAGCCAGTATATTGATACAAAATATCATTTATTAGAGAGTATATTATGAAATATGAAGTGCAATTAAAATTTACAAAATCTCATGATCAGTTGTTCAACCTTTTAAATTCTGTAACGTATGTAGATTATAGCCTCTTTCCCTAAGCCTGCATTTTTCTTTCATTTCATGGTGTCAACACTTCAGGAAAGCAAAATTTCCTAAAATGGAATATGGTGTGCAAGGACAAAGAGACTTGTTAGGCATCTAAACTCTAGGGAAATGTAAGACTGATTTGAAACCAAAATTTGAGCAAGCTAAATCTGTTGAAACACTGCTGCAAAAAGAAAACAAAGCCCCAAATAACTCTTTGATCTTTTGTACCAAGCAGACTCGTGTATGAATAGTTTCAGAAAAATAAGTTGCATATTTCTTGAAATATTTTTATGCAACCTCCATCCCGGGATATAAACTGACATTGTAACCTGGATTGCAAGATGTGTTTGTTCTTTCTGGAGCTGGAATATCCTTCTTCCTTCTTCATAGCTACTACCAAATGCTGTCCGAGAAATCACATCCCCTGTCAAATTTTCAAGATAGGGCCAAACATCCAACTCACATGATCCCCCCACCGAAAGCATTTTCCATTTGGTCACCATGTCGCTACAACTAAAATGAAATGCCGGCAACATATTCTATAACAAATTCAACCACAAAATAAATTAATAAAGACCAAAACAGGCCATTTATCACTGACCTGCGAAATAACAATTTAACTAGTTTATAAAGCATGTACTGCTTAAAGTCATCATATGTTAGGAAGAGTCATATGGGTGATGGGTGGAGGATGAGGAATATTCAGTTTTACCATGGAGGCACTGACTAAAGAAATCATAGAAAAAAAATGTGCATATTCATGAAAAGTTAGATGTACTGGTAATATTAATGAAAAGTTAGATGTATTGATAATAAGCAAGTAAGATATAAAGTAGTTAAGATCTTACTGTCATATGTATCAAGTATTTTAAACTAGGAACAGACAATCAAGGATATTTTGATCCTTATGGTTCAAATTACCCATGGTTTACATTGGCAAATAAAACTTCTGAAAATTTCTATGGGAGACTGGAAAAAGACTTTATATGAGTAAGGAAAAAAAAACAAAGAAAAGGTAGGGCACATTGGGTATGTGAAAATACTTCATTAAACCGATCGAAATATTTGGGAATTTCAATATTTATACAGGTTTTTAGCAAAATTTTTATAAAAAATTGGTAGTTATTATTTTTCGAATACTAATATAAATTTATCTTTCGAAGACAATTTTTTTTAAAATTATAAAATTATTTTTAAAAGACAACTTTATAAAATTCATTTCTTTTAACTTTTAAATGATAACTTTCTAATTAGTATCTAGCAAACTGATGTAGAATTGAAAATAATTTTTCAACTACCATATTTTAGAATATTATATATATATATATATATATATATATATATATATATATATATATATATATATATCAACCTAAGATACATGAGATGAGAAATGGGTATTCATAACCTCCAAATCTTATATATATTATCGCTTAAATTTTTTGTTCCACTGCATTCAAAAGTGAGAGGGCTATGGAGAGATTATGGAACTGTAATATGTCACAATTGAAACAGTTTCAATTATGGAACTTGTAGACCCCCATTCAGGGTCTGCTTTGCTGCAGCCAAGTTTGACAGGTGTTGCCACCTTAGGTGGCCATGTGTCACTCCGAGACGGGTTGTGGTGGAATCAAAGTAGTGGTTTTGAGAACCACTAGGGGAGGGACACTTGGAGGAATGTTCTAGAAGGAGGAGCGTATTTGTTTTTTTTCCTTGATAGCATGGTTTATGAGAGTTGGATGGGTTTTTAGTTCACTTGTATGCATAAAGGTATTTTGGTAATTACACAAGGCTACACAGGGGTAACTGTGCAGTATCTTGGAACTTGGATAATTGATTAATTGAAGCCTTATTGTGTTAATTAATCAATTAGCAACCTCTTGGGGCTAAATTAAGTGACCCACGCCCATAGTGGGCTCAAGTCACTTAAGCATGGTAGGAAACCTACAAATACCCTTCTCAAGGGTTTGGGTTTCTAATTCAATCTTGTCATTTTCTCCCTATAGTCCAGAGAGAGAACCTTAGTCTTCAACCTTGAGATTTCCACCATCTCAGTGCCTAGACTTAAGGAGGAGTCATCGAGTGGATGATTATGGGTTTGCAAGATCTTTCTTAAATTTGGAGCTTTCTATACTAATACAAATTGATTTGGGAACATCAGAATAATACATATAACACTTTTCTCTAGATCCATGATATGTTTTTGTTTTTTAAATACCAAAGTTTTCAACTATGCTTAGATCTAGAAAGCATAAGATAGGATTACATGAACCCTAATGATCCAAGGCCTAGGAATAGAGCAATCTAAGGTTTCCTAACAAATATAACCCACTAAGTAAGAATGATTTATAGGAACTAAAATTTCTTTCAAAAAGAAAAAAAGTTTATTGGAGTAAGATAGGTATACAAGAGAAGGAAAAATGCAAAAGGAGTAGAAAAATACAAAGCAACATTGGTGCAAAGGATTACAAGCAAGAATAATGCACCAACAAGAGGAGGGTATTTTCTCTCATTGCTCTTTTAGTAACTATAAGATTAATAATCTCTCTGGTAGCTCAAAATAGTTGAAAATTTTCAAATGGATGTGAAATCCAATTTTTTGAATTGACATCTTGAAGAAGAAGTGCATGTAGAACAAACCATAGTTGGTATATATATATATGGGCATGAGAATAAAGTTCCAAAATTGAAAATAGCCTTGTACGGAATAAAACAAACACTAAGAGCATGGAATAATAGAATTGACCAATATTTTCATGATAATAATTTTGTTTGATACCTTTATGAACATGCTCTTTGCATAAAAGTGAATGAAAAAAGTGATATATTACTTGTTTGTTTGGATGTGAATTGTTTGATCTTTATTGGAACTAATCCAATCACGTTTAGTGAGTTCAAAGAAGTAATAAAATAAAAGTTTGAGATGATTGGATTAGTCTCATATCATACTCTCTTCGCATAGACTTGAAGCTAATTGAAAAGTGTACTTTTTATTTCTCAAGAAGACCATGCAAAATAAATTTTTAGAAAGTTTAACTTGAATATGTGTAATATGGTAAACACAAAAATATAATGCAAAGCTAAATTATCAAAGACCTGTAGAGGAAGAAAAAGTAGATTCAACATAACATAAAAACTTAGTTGGAACCATACACTATTTGACTCGTACAAGTTTAAACATTCTCTTTGAAGTTGGATTTGTCCGTCATTATACAGAAGCACTAATGATTATTTACACTAAGACCCCCTAGTGAATTTTTCACTACATCAACGACACATTTGATTATGACTTATATTATTCACCTTTAACAATTTTAGACTTGGATGATACAAAGAGAACAAATAGCTTTATATTCCTCATGGGAGAGATACCGCATTCACTTGGACTTCAAAGAAGCAACCTATTATGAAACTTTCAACCTATGAAGTGGAATTTGTATTGGCATCATGTGTACATAGGTCAATGAATTTGGCTTAGAAATTTCTTGAAGGAATTTAATTTACCACACAAGAAACCAATAATGATCCATATGGATATAAAACCAACAATTACCTTATGAAAAAAAATCTAGTTCTCCATGATAGGAGCAAGTACATTGATACAAAATATCATTTATTGAAGAGTCTATGAAATATGGAGTGCAATTAAAATTTACAAAATCTCATAATCAAATTAAGAAAATGTTTACAAAGTCTCTCAAGTTTAACGATTTTAGAAAGCTAATGATGCTACTTTAACAAATCAAGTTGAAGGCATGAGTGAAAATGTTGACAAAGTTTAAAATTTTAGAAAACTAAGGATGTTATTTTTACAAACCAAGTTGAAGGGAGGATGTTAGTTAAACTGGATTTAGGAAGTTTCTAAAAATTAGAATTTGAGTTGGATTCTAAAATGCTTGATTTAGTTTGTATATTTTGTTGTTACAAGAATTTATATTTTACCATTATGAGTATCTATATTTTTTTAGGTGTTACTATCAATAAATAGGATGTTATGTAATAGTTGAACAAGAGCGGTGGAAGACAATAAATTTTTTCTTAATCATCTCAATTATTTAAATATCTCCCTTTACATATGTAATTACTTGTGTGTGTTTTCAACCATATTACTGCAACATATGTGAATCTGCCGGTTGGTCTATGAAAATTCTGTTAGGCTTGTGTAACGGTATTTAGATCATAGCATCTTTCCCTAAGCCCACATTTTTCTAAATATATAATTAAAATTGTTGTGTTTGCAATTTTAATAAAATCTAGCATTGGATACTTAACTACATCCCACAAAACGACAAAAAAATGGTGGCGATTTCATGGAGGCTAACCATTCACCTGCCTTTAGTCAAGGATACCCTAGGTTTTCAACAGTAAAGTAATTATCTCAATCAAAACACAAAATTTAGTTTTCTAAACAATTATTGTTCTTGGAAAACATGCAAGGAACTTAAGCATCATAAGGTACTTAAGCAATCCTAGTTGGACGTTAAGTATCTAGATCTTTTCATTAATTGGTTTTTCTCTTTTTGTGCCAACATCTATTCTGTCTCTCTCGAGCATGCAAGCGTAAGTGGTAGGCACCTCTTTTATGCTTTAAATTAATTGAATACTTGATCTTATTCCGCCATTCTTTTGGGTCTAACCCAAAAATACATTTACCATGCCTTCTTTTCATGTCCTCGACTTACTCAAAAGCTCATAAGCCCCATTGGATATGATGTACTGAGTTTCAGATTTTTGAAGTAAAATTATCAACATCGTCTAGCATATATACTAATAGGTTATACTCTTTTCAACAGTTTAAATTGTTTTTGTTAATAGATTATATGGATGTTTTAACACTCAAAGAAATTGAAATGCAGCCAAATATGCAGAAAAAAGAAATGGTTGTGACCAATAGTTATATTTATTCTCTTTTATTTCTATTGATATTCAAATTTTTAGGGATAGAGCATCAACAATCCTTGTGATGAGTTAATAATGTTGAGAAAAGTCAATGACTACACAATGTAGCTTAAAACCAAATATGTCATCAAAGAAGACATCAATAATCACCCCCACACAATGATATGTTGTATAATTCATTACTTGTATCAAACACAAATTTCCTTCAATGTGTGTCTATGAATAAAAGAGAGTTATTGGTTTATATTCGACATACACGCTATATAGGCCATGCTAATAGCAATTGATAACAAGAATCTCAACACTGAAGTCCACGTAGAATCAGGTGTGCACCATATTGGGGTTGCATAGTTAGGATACTGAAAGGAGCATGAGCATAGGATGGCGAAAGTTCAAATGAGAAGTGTTGTAAGATCATTGCCAAAGCTATTTTTGCTTCCATCATTGCAAAATTTTGTCCAATGCATACCCGAGGACCCCAACCAAATGGGAAAAATGAAACTTGGTTTTTTGTTGCCTTCAAAACTCCTTCTGCAAACCTCTCTGGATTAAACTCCTTTGCATCATCCCCCCAAATTTCATGATCATGGTGAACTAGGATGGTGGGCAACACGACCTGCACTCCAGCTGGAAAACACATGTCTCCCACTTGAGTGTCCTTATAAACAGCTCTAGCAAGCATTGCTACTGGTGGGTATAACCTAAGAACCTCATGAAAAATCATGGTAACCTGTGGTAGAGAAACTTTAGAAGTTGTTGCATGAGAATTCTTACTAAAATACATTCTAAATCATTATGAAGGACACTGAAGAATAAAGCAATTTCTTAAAATAGTGATGCAGAAGACAAAATATCAAGTATGCAAAGGACATTGCATATCCCATGGATATAATAACTTAAGAACCTCATGAAAAATCATCATAATCTAGCAGAGAAATTTGAAATCATGGCATGAGAACCCGTTCCTGAGCTACTAAGTGAAAGCAAATATTTAGTACAAGATATAAAAACTTAAAGAGAAATGTGTTTTCAATTTTACTCCAATTATGGGGAAAAAAACAAAGTACTATACGATTTTAGTGAGAATCATTAAACTGAAGATTGGACTGAGTACTCACAATTTTTAGGTGATTTAATCCATCAGCTTCCGGTTTTTTATTCCCAAAAACCTGTAAAACCTCTTCTCTTGCACGAGCTTGCCAGTTTGGATGCTCGCTTAGCAGGACCATTGTCCATACAAGCAGAACTGAGGTTGTCTCTTGGCCAGCAAGATAGAATAGCTTACACTCTTCAATGACATCTTTGACACTCATTCCAATCTTCTTGTTGTTTTGATGTTCTTGAATTTCTCTAAAATTGGATTCCATTAGTATACCTAATAAGTCGCTATTAGCAGTTTCGCCAGCCTTCATTGCCTTCTCCCTTTTGTTAATGATACCCCTCAACAATGCATATACTTCTTTGCTTATTTGCTTCATCCTCCTATTCGTCTTTGTGGGTAAAAACCTGTGTGCATGTTAGTAATTCTAGTAAATAAAACATCACATGAAACACATAGACATTAATTCTTATTTTCATCCATGCCTTCTACTTCTCCATTAATTTTTTGAAACTTGTATAAGGCTTCAAAGGTAGAAACTATCAAGACAATAACTAATGGTTTCATCTACACATGTGTTGCAGTGGTATCTCATCATCTTGACACAATATCCTGCAAACATAAGATTGAGGATACTAAACATCAATTAGTGAAACATACTACTTTCTAAGTGTTATACAAAAGAAGTAATTGACTAAAAGGGGATGAAATGATCTCAGAGTTGTAAATCTAATATCTCTTATGCTTGACCTTGAAAAGTAATCCATTTTTAACATAAATTCTCTTCGAACATAAATTCCCTTCAACCTTGTTAATCAAACACACACTTGAGCATTGTGAAACTTTCAACCTATGAAGCAAAATTTGTGTTCGCATCATTTGTAGGTCATGAAATTTGTTCAAGAAACTTAATTTACCACACAAGAGACTGATAAAGATCTATATGGATATAAAATCAACAATTACATTATGAGAAAAATCTAGTTCTCCATGATGGTGTTGAATTTTGAATTTTGCCTTAGTATCTGTTGGAATTTGAATTTTGAAGTTAAATTTTGCAGTTGGAGTCTTGCACAAAATCTGCAACATCCAAATATTTTCTTGTTTTTATTTGGTCAAGATTTGGTTTCTATTTTATAGGAACTAATTGTTCATCATCTAGTAGCTTGATTTTCTGTTATTCTAATGTCATTTCAGTTACAAGCTTATTTATAAATTCAATACTCTTCATCAATAAAATGTGTGTTCCAGTAGTCCAAAAATATATATTCTGCATAAGTGTTTTAATCTAAGATCAACAGATGGAAGCCAGTATATTGATACAAAATATCGTTTATTAGTGAGTACATTATGAAATATGAAGTGCAATTAAAATTTACAAAATCTCATGATCAAATTGTGAAAACATTAACCAAGTCTCTCAAGTTTAAAGATTTTAGAAAGCTAAGGATGCTATTTTTACAAATCAAGTTGATGGGAGGATGTTAGTTAAACTAGATTTAGAAAGTTTCTAAAAATTAGATTTTGAGTTAGGTTTTAAAAGTTAATTAAAATATTTTATACAAAATTCTTGATTTAGTTTGTATATTTTGTTACTGCAAGATTTTATATTTTACTATTGTGAGTATTTTTTTTAGGTGTTAGGTGTTACTATTGTGAGTATACAATAAATTTTTTCTTAATCATCTCAATTATTTATATATGTAATTGCTTGTGTGTTTTTTCAACCACATTGCTGCAACAAAGGTGAATCCGCTGGTTGGTCTATGAAAATTCATATCAGTTGTTCAACCTTTTAAATTCTGTAACGAATATAGATTATAGCCTCTTTCTGTGAGCCTGCATTTTTCTTTCATTTCATGGTGTCAACACTTCAGGAAAGCAAAATTTCCTAAAATGGAATATGGTGTGCAAGGACAAAGAGACTTGTTAGGCATCTAAACTCTAGGAAATGTAAGACTGATTTGAAACCAAAATTTGTGCAAACTAAATCTGCTGAAACACTGCTGCAAAAAGAAAAGAAAGCCCCAAATAACACTTTGATCTTTTGTACCAAGCAGACTCGTGTATGAATAGTTCCAGAAAAATAAGCTGCATATTTCTTGAAATATTTTTATGCATACCTCCATCCCGGGATATAAACTGACATTGTAACCTGGATTGCAAGATGTGTTTGTTCTTTCTGGAGCTGGAATATCCTTCTTCATTCTTCATACCTACTACCAAATGCTGTCCGAGAAATCACATCCCCTGTCAAATTTTCAAGATACGGCCAAACATCCAACTCACATGATCCCCCCACCGAAAGCATTTTCCATTTGGTCACCATGTCGCTACAACTCAAATGAAATGCCGGCAACATATTCTATAACAAATTCAACCACAAAATAAATTAATAAAGACCAAAACAGGCCATTTATCACTGACCTGCGAAATAACAATTTAACTAGTTTATAAAGCATGTACTGCTTAAAGTCATCATATGTTAGGAAGAGTCATATGGGTGATGGGTGGAGGATGAGGAATATTCAGTTTTACCATGGAGGCACTGACTAAAGAAATCATAGAAAAAAAATGTGCATATTCATGAAAAGTTAGATGTACTGGTAATATTAATGAAAAGTTAGATGTATTGATAATAAGCAAGTAAGATATAAAGTAGTTAAGATCTTACTGTCATATGTATCAAGTATTTTAAACTAGGAACAGACAATCAAGGATATTTTGATCCTTATGGTTCAAATTACCCATGGTTTACATTGGCAAATAAAACTTCTGAAAATTTCTATGGGAGACTGGAAAAAGACTTTATATGAGTAAGGAAAAAAAAACAAGGAAAAGGTAGGACACATTGGGTATGTGAAAATACTTCATTAAACCGATCGAAATATTTGGGAATTTCAATATTTATATAGGTTTTTAGCAAAATTTTTATAAAAAATTGGTAGTTATTATTTTTCGAATACTAATATAAATTTATCTTTCGAAGACAATTTTTTTTTAAATTATAAAATTATTTTTAAAAGACAACTTTATAAAATTCATTTCTTTTAACTTCTAAATGATAACTTTCTAATTAGTATCTAGCAAACTGATGTAGAATTGAAAATAATTTTTCAACTACCATATTTTAGAATATTATATATATATATATATATATATATATATATATATATATATATATATCAACCTAAGATACATGAGATGAGAAATGGGTATTCATAACCTCCAAATCTTATATATATTATCGCTTAAATTTTTTGTTCCACTGCATTCAACAGTGAGAGGGCTATGGAAAGATTATGGAACTGTAATATGTCACAATTGAAACAGTTTCAATTATGGAACTTGTAGACCCCCATTCAGGGTCTGCTTTGCTGCAGCCAAGTTTGACAGGTGTTGCCACCTTAGGTGGCCATGTGTCATTGCCACCTTAGGTGGCCATGTGTCACTCCGAGACGGATTGTGGTGGAATCAAAGTAGTGGTTTTGACAACCACTAGGGGAGGGACACTTGGAGGAATGTTCTAAAAGGAGGAGCGTATTTGTTTTTTTTCTGGGAGGATGTTGCCAGCTGCATGTGAGAGTGAGTGGAGGCTGGCAGCTGCAGAGTAGTGGTGCAGGGGGTGGCTGCTGCTGCAGGGATTGTTGGAGGGGCAAATCCGGGAGAAAAGAACAGATATTGACAGAGAGGGAGGTGGTCCAGGGCGCGGTCGTTAGAGATATTTTTGGAGAGAGAAGAGAAAGGTGACGGAGGAGGAACAGGGGGAGGGTGAGACAGAGAGCTTGAGAGAGAGGTTAGAGATATTTTGGGAGGGAGATCCTTGGCTGAGGAAAAGGGGGGAGATATTAGGAGGGGTTCCATTTTGCTTGGAGGGGAGGTTGCCGGAGCAGGGATTTAGAGGGATCTTGGGCTATAAGCAAGCTGCCAGAGCTATAGGAGGTGGTGGTGTCTCCATTGCTTGTTTCAGAGATATCCTTGAGGGGGACTTGTGAGAGAGAAAATCACTGAGAGCTAAGACTCATTCCTTTTCACTAGAGAGACCTAGGTATGGATGTCGCAACCCTCTCATTTCTTGTTATTCACTGTTTTCTTTAGTTTTCTATTGATCATTTCTTGGTCTCACGGTGATTAGGAATAGATAAGGGGTTTGTGACTATTTTGAATGATTTCTAATATTACTGGAAAGGATTCTAACATGTTCATTCTCCCTTGTTTGGTTTTTATCGAGCCTTGTTTTGGCTCTGTTCTTTTGGAGTTTGCAGCTGTGTTTTGGTTTGTGTTGGTAGTCTTTTTTTTGTTTTTGTTCATCCCACTGATTTCTTCAAGCTCATCGATTACCTATGAGATGAAGCTGTGACTCATGAATTCTATTTTTATTCATTTTATTTTAACATGTTTTTTCTAGCTCTGTTTTGGTTTCCCTTCCCTTTTTATTTTTCACCTGTTTTGACTGGCAATGGAAGAGGGGTATTCCTCCTTTAAGGTTTAAAATGAGTTGGACAGAATAAGAGCATGGGTTGTGAGTTTTACAGAGAGACGAAGAAAGATAAGCAAATAGAGGAAGAACGTAATTAGAAATGCCCTTTGAGACTTGATTACAGATAAACAGAAGATGCATGGCAGCTCAGGTTCTTAGCTCACATTGCTTTCTGTTGCTGTTTCACTCACCAATCCGTAAGATTTAATCACCACTGTATGTATTGGAGACTTTTGTTTTGAGGATGGGCAACGAACTGGGAGCAGTGAAAGGTATATGAAGGTCCGCAAGGCATTATCATGGTTCATCTAAACTCAAACCTCACAGTGAGAAAACTTTCCTGGACTACCCTAGTGCGCTTTGGGAGTAAGATAAGCAGTGAGACGTCAGGAAAAAGTTGAATGATATAACAAATTTTTCCGAAAAGAAAAGGGGAGAGCCCATCTGGATGGACTTGAATCACTATGTTTTGTCATGTACTAATGGACGAGAGCGGCTACAAAATTCGAGTTTCAAATAACAAATTTTTAGTAAGGATGTTCCTGAATGATATAATTACTCACGTATTATCAAATATATGTATGTAGAAGCTATTTTAATTATCAACACAATAGAATTGGCATTGAAAGAAAAAATAAGATTTAACCAATTCTGCAGTTAGCTACCAGTTCATTTATACTTTGAGCACAAATAACTGACATAAAAATTCATCCAAAAGTTCCTTAACTTGAAACGTCATAAATTAATTCCAACACTTGAAAAAAAAAAAGGTGAAAATTTGGCATAAATTAAAAGTTATTCACAGCTCCCAGAAACTAAACAATTGAAAAGTAAAAACAGTACTTTTCAAAGTGGAAGTATATTAATTTCTTGATGAAATAAATTGTTAGGAAGAGGAGCAGAAAACAAACAACTGCTTTAGGGCAGTATAAAAATGTTGACCATAATTTGAAGAAATCAGCAAACTTTAATACTATGATGAAAAGTAGTAACTCATATCGGTACCGTACTTCTTAATGAAATGACAATGAAAGGGCAGGACACGCGGAGCAATATCATCGGAGAGGCTGATTGGTCTTGAATATGCTTCTTTTAACATCATGGACATCTCTTTGAAGTCCCCATGCAAAAGCCTATAAGAATTCCCAGCCAAGCCTTGCTCTCTAAGGCATCTTTCTAACCTCTTTGGCCTCAACCACACCCAATTCAGTAGCCTCCATAAACAGCTTATGAGCACAGTAAGGAACCCAAAAGAAATTGCAACTGAGCTATGCTTCATTTCCAGTTTGAGGGACTTCTATCAGGAGAGGTATGTTAAATCACTTCAGAGTGAGAGAATGACTTTATGCTGCCGATGTGTATAAATTGGCCCTTCTATTCCCTCGTGCCGGCAAACATAGAAGATTTCGTCAATGCCTAATGGGGAGAAGAACGTCTAGTATTTTAAAATCTATAAATTATCTATTTTAATTGTCTCCATCAATATGGATTTTAAACTTCTCAATGAATTATTAATTTATTCTATTTGATACATTTCAAAGTTTGTGCAATCAACACTGCTTATTAAAAACTATATATGCCATGAATGTAGAAGGCAAAATTTGAGCATACGGAATATGGAATTCTATTTGATGGACCAGCTTTCACTTGTGAGTCGATGGAGCATGTGGATGCTCACTTTCAGAGCCTCAAGGGACAGCTCGCATCCCTCACATCTTGGCAGATGTCGCAGGGTGCTTCCAGCTCTACAACTCCATCTGATCTGGACTTTTTGATACTTTATGTTTTTTCGTTTTTTTTTTGTTTTTGTTTTTTGTTTTTTTTTTGGTTTTTGTGAATAAGTTTATTTTGTACACCTAACCCATCTTGGCTCAGTCTATCATATATTTTGTTTATCTAGATGTACTTTTATTTTCTTATCTCTTGTACCTAGAACCTTTTTTACCATATATGTCCATTTGTTTGCTTTTCTTTTCTCCTTTTCGTATGCTTACTGCTTCATCATGCTCTTTGTCATTTTTTGCAACAAAAAGGGGGAGATGGATTGTTGATTTGATTGAGTGTTTTGATATTCATATTTTTTTGACATCTGTTTCATGACTTGCATCCCCTTACTCGTTTACCTGATTTGATAAAATTGATCAGTTATCTTTCTTCCCAAACACTACTTTACCTAGGTATGTTGTTTAGTGTGTGCAAGTTCTAGGTACTAGGGTATTGCTCATTTTTTGGATGTGGCTTCTAGTCCTTTGCACGTTAGATGATGAATTCGTTTAGACAAGAGGTATTGAGAGATTTGTAAACTCCATTTGAGAGTATTGAGGGGTTTATGCAATTTGTATTTTATCACAAAATTGCCAAAGGGAGAGATTGTTCGTACATTAGGTGATGTAATTTAAAATTGTCAATTTTGTTCTATTCATTTTGGTTTAGGACTTTCTAGATTGTGTCTCACTCCCCATTGAAGACTTAAGGTTATTAATTGATCAACCAGGATTACATAGGTAAGTGTAAAAAGATTTGGGAAAGGCAAGTTAGTGTTTGGTATGACATGGCATGGATTGAGTGGTTTAAAATTGAGCAAAATGATTTTCTAACCAGGTTTAAAAAATGGCTAAGGTGCTCAAGCACTCTAAGAGCATTTGAGCCCTAGCAACATAATTCTCTAGAATTTTGGAGATTTGTCTTTCTATTGTTAAAGGATTTATTTTGAGGAACTTTTTAGAATTAGTCCACTAGGTTCCTAGGCTTATATATACGTTGCCTAAAAAGGTTTTTGGTTTGATGCTTTTGAGTTGAAAAACCTAGTTTGTCTTCCTATTCCCAAAATTCTAAAAGAAATATTCATATTTACTTCTGCCTAGTTGAGAAGGAGATTTGTATCCCCCTCAAGTGCTGAAGTGAGATCCTCTATGAGCACATGAGATGTTGCATTGTGGATGCAAAACACAGTGTAGGTGTTAGGTAGTAAGTCTTAGTAGTACCTTTCATTAGGTAAAATTGAGTACATACCCCATTATATATGATGGAGAGCTCCTCAAATGCTATCCTAGAATCGAAATCAATTGATACTAAATTAACACCCAACCCATATTTCTAACAAAATCTTGCAATTTCACATTTTGTGCACCAATCCATGAAAATAGTGTTTTTGGGGAGCAATTTCAATTGATTTAGGAGAGCATATTAGATCTTACCCTTCCCCTCTTGAGACTTGAGACTTAGGAGTAACCTATTTTCGGATAGATTCAATATCACTAATTGATTAATTTCTATGTACAATATGTTTTTCTAAATTTTAAACTCATAAAAATTCCATCCTTTTAATTCTATTAGAATAACGTAAATCATATGGAAGTTAGATTCTAAATCTCAAGTCTTCACATCATCAAGTATCAACTATAAGAACTCAAACTCAACACTTTAGTGGCTCTAAAGAGTCTATTTTAGTGCATTTGAGGTATTTAAAAATGACCTAATGCTTGTTTTTTTGTCTTTTTTTTTTTTGTAATTAATGCCTTAGCCATTTGTTTTTTATATTTTTTGTTAGTATTTTTAGAACTTTAAGGTACTTTGAAAATGAAATAGACTCTGTGGGGGATTCTCAAAGAATAAAATGCCTAAGTAGAGAGCAAGAACAAATTGTGTACCTTTAAAGTACACAGGAGTCTATTGTGCATCTCTCAAGTGTGCCACCAAACTAGATTACACACTCCCTCTAGAAATTTAAATTGAGCACCTTCCCCATGATTCAAAGGTTGCATACCCCCTCAACAATTGAACCCAACAAGAGCACTCAAGTTGTGCATGTCCATAACATCTTAATTGCACTTTTCCCTACCACTACAGTAGCGTATCCCTAGGGCCACTCACCATGCACTGTCACGCCCCAAAGCCCACTCCAAGGGCATGACGATCTTTTCACACCTAGCTCAAGCCCAATGGCTCAAAGTGGAAATGACACAAACATTCATATTGTAACTGAAAATTTACCAATTACCAAATTCCTGGATCAAACATTTTCAATTATGCTTGCAAATAGGAGATATAACATATACTTATTTTCATAAAAACTTTTGAGTTCAAAATGCTAATACATTCAAACTTTTCAACAAAACTTTCTCATATCCATTTCAAAACAATTTATCATCAAACCAAATTGAATACATTCAAAATATCTTTACTTTGGTTATCGTATGACAAATGGTGCCTAATTAGGTGGGACTTTGCAATTGACTAACTAGTTTCAAATTTGTTCAATTTAAGGTGAACAAAACCAAATGTCAACAATTATAACTCATTGACTAGGGTCATAAGGTCAACTATTATAACCTATTGACTAAGGTCATATAACATTAACTATTATAACCCGTTGACTAATGCAAAAAATGTCAACTATTATGACCCGTTGACTAAGGCCATATAATCCAAAGTCAAATACTTTATTTCATTAATTCAAACTTACAAAACAAAACATCATATCTCCTCAATTTTTCATTTTTCATAAACAAAGAAAATACTCAAATATACTTTCAATAAAAAACATATATTTGATCCATGCTTAAAGATAAAAATAATATTTTTACACATTTCAAAATACAATATAAAAAGAAAATTATTTATTTTTACAAAAATTTGCATCAATTTCCTTTACCTTGAAGAAGCACTCAAAATCTTAAAGTATTTAGCTTTGAAGAATTTCCTCCTCACTTAACATAATATCATACACAATATTGATTATTGATTATTTATCTAAATATATATATTTAACAATCCTAAAAATATTTTATTTAGTATTAGGGATCCTAATTAATTTCTCATGTTAATATTATTACCATCCAATACTATTTTCAACTTCCTAAACAATAATTTATTTCTCTTTTCTAACTTATCTAAATTAAATCTTTTAAGAATATTTATTTGCATTAAACATTATTAGTATTATTTTAATCTCCTACTAAAACTTAACAAATACCCCATGCAATTCTTTTTTTTCCCAGCAACTCCACACCAACTCCATTCATTATTATTATTTCTTTTATTGTTATTGTTATTGTTATTGTTATTATTATGATGATGATGATGATGATGATGATGATTATTATTATTATTATTATTATTATTATTATTATTATTATTATTATTGTTCTTGTTATTGTTATTATTATTATTATTATTATTATTATTATTATTATTAATTTCAATACCCAACAACACCTGAACCTATTTTTCTTCCTCACTGTTTACCAAAATACTATTTACTTCCTTTCCTAGGTCAACATGCTGACCATTTCTTAGTTTTTTTTTCAACATGCCAAATCCTTCCTACCTACACGCATCTTTCATCATTTTTTTTCTCCTCTCTAAAGTCAAAACTTTTAATCTCCATACTCAGAAATTTTATGTAATTTTCACATCTGAAACTATATATATATATATATTTATCTAGATCTATTCGTTTGAGTAATCAAAATTTGTCGATCTCCTTTAATAAATCAAACTATGTTCATATTTTTTTTTTTTAATCATTTTGACCTAGAAATTAATTAAACAAACTCTAATCAAAATTGAAATATTCCAAAGAATATCTAAAGTGTTCAAAACTAATTAACGAATATAAAATATTAATTTAAGGACTAAAAATCTTACTTGAAATATTGATCTTCAAATCCTAAACCTCCAAATCTTCAACTGTATGCTTTCTAATATTTCTAATCTCTATGTACAAGGGTTTTCTGAATAGAGAGGATGGGAAAAGTCTAATTTATACCTAGGAGTTTTAAATACGAAAAGACCTTTTTATCCTTATTAAATTATGATTTTACCCCTAAATTGGGTTTAGGGCATTACATGCACACTGTTCCCACTCTTACAAAGGTTGCGCACTTGAGAAAACTTCTTCCAATGATTTGTACACTCACCAAAGTAATGCAAGCATCTAAGCCTTAAGTCATCATCTATACTATCAATTCTCCCATACTAATTGCATTGAAAGCCAAGTGCAACCACCAACTCTAAGCTGACAAGTCAAGTACAAGAAAGATGGATAGTTGACTACATTGACACATGATTTGATCCCTAACATGGGCAAGAGGCAGTTCTAGGAGAATAGTTTGAGCAATAAGAATGGATTACCTAAAGGGAAACCCATCTATAAATAGAGGATTGTCTGGGCGCGTGCACACACACACACACACACACATATAAATATGTATGTATGTATGGGGAGAAGAAAAGAAAAAAAAGGAATGTTGAAGAGTTTGAATCTTTAATGGAGATGATATTAACCTTTTTAGGATTTAGTTAGGAATTTATTTTGGTAATTAAAATGACAATTAATTATTTGGATAGGATTTGTCAGGTAGTTTCCTATTTCTTTCTATATATTTTCCTTATTTTTGTAGGTTTCCTACAGTTATATAAATAGAGGACATTTTCTCTTCTTTTCTCTATGAATGAATATATGACTAGGTAAAATTAAGCTATAGGTTTCTTAATGGTATCAAAGCCAACGTTTGATTACTAGGAATAATGGTTAAAATAGCAATGATAGGTGCTTCCAATTATGATAACAACTTGAAGGAGGCAGAAAGAAAACCTATCCCTCATTAGAATTTTGTGACCAATGGTCATGGTCACTCTTCTTAGCTAATTACCTCTCACAAATTAACTTAATGGAGAAAATTATCTTTAATGGTCTCAATTTGTCAAACCTTTCATTCGTGGGCATGGACAAATTGAATATTTTATTAGACCAACATCAACACCACAAGGAATAATTCTCATCGAGACATAGGAAGTAGATAATGCCAGATTATGTCATGGCTGATCAACTCAATGGAACTCAAGATTAGGAAGGCAAACATGTTCATGCCTATAACTAGAGAGATCTAGGAGGCTACCAAGGAAACCTATTACGACTTAGTAATTTGCTCAGGTCCATAAGATAGCCATACAAATAAAAAATACCAAGCAAGGTAATATGAATGTAATTCAGTACTATAACACACTTAAAACTCTTTGGTAAGAACTTAATTTGTTCTATGATTATGAATAACATCGTGCATAAGATAGTGAAATGTTCTAAAAGATGATGAGAAAGATCGAGTATTTGCATTCCTAGTGGGGTTTAAATAATAAATTAGATGAGGTTTACCTCTTTACTTAACATTACCCTAGTTATAAAAAACCAGTAAGCTTCACATTTCGGCCAATGATCCAAAATTCAAAAGAATTCATGGAAGCCCCTAGTGTGACCATCATTTCCTCTAAATGCTCCCAGAATTCAAAATATTCATTAACAAGTGATTAACCATCATATTTTCCAAATGCATCTTTAGATGTCATATACCCAAAGGTGTTCAAATTCGTAAGATATTGACCAAGTCTAGATATTAAGAAGGTATATCATCCTCTACCATTAGAAAGAAGAAGATACATTATCCTCTGCTAGTGAAAGCACATATGCCATCATCTCAACAAATCAAGCATGCGTGCAAATTTTTCTTCTTGGTCTTCTAATTGTGGTAAAGCAAGTATTAATGAAGTACTTAATTTAAAGCATCTATTTATCATCTATAGTGGTTGTAGTTGCTAATCCAATAATTGTACTTCTTTGAAAGTGGTACAAATTATTCTTCCTTATTCCTTGCATCACCACAAGTTTACTTGGCATAACTTTCAAAATCCCATCTTTTATAGTAACAATATAGAACCCTATGGGTTCTAATACTCCAATTGAGATGAGACACTTATTCATACTAGGAACATACCAAATATCACTCAAAATTTTAGTTGATTCACCATGAGTCTTCAACTGGATGGTATCTATTATTGTTATCTCACAAGCATTATCATTCCCCATGTAAACAACTCCATCTTGTAGTTCTTCAAAGCAAGAAAACCACTCCTTGCAAGAATGCATGTGAAGGTGGACCCAATATCCAAAATCCATTAATCTAAGTTATAAAACAAGGATAAGCAAACCAAAGCAAAGTTTGACCCATCTTCTCCAAACTTAGCCACACAAGCATCGAATACTATTTATTCTTTATTCTTATTCTATAGCTTAGGACAATCATTATTCTGACACTACCAAAAATTAAGTATGGTTGACCCATTTATATTTACTTTTTGGACATATTTAAGCTGACGCAATTTCTAACACACCTATTCCATCGCAAATTGGATTCTCCGTCGCTTATATGTAACTATTTACCAACAGTAATTGCAACAACAAATACCCGTCGAAAAAAATATTATTGCAATGGATTTAAACCATTGCAAATGTTCAACTAATATACTTTGTTACAAAAGCAATTTACCTATAAAATAGAAAAAAAAGTGAAATTTCAAAAATAATTTTTTCTATGAAAATTACTACTCACTAAAATAGTTTTATTATAGTGGATAATAATACCACTCATAATTTGTTCCAAAAATAATTGTAGTCATATGAATATAAAATATTTTCACCATAGTTGTATGATAAATACGATCTAGCTAGTGACAAAACAATTTTATGATTATTTTTTTAGGTTCATACAATATTTTAATCATAATAGTTTTAACATTTTAATATTTTTTAACTACTTTTTATTGTCCATTTTAGAAAGAAATAAATTAAAAATTATTGATATATATATATATATATATATATGTATGTATGTATGATATAATTTATGATATCGAATAGTACTATTGAAAATTTAAAAATACATTTTATAGAGATTTATCTAATTTGAATGTATTCAATAACATAAAAAAATGATAGTACATGTATAAGTATTTTTATTTTAAAATGTTGATAATTTTATTTATAATTTTATATTTATTTTATATTTAATTGTTATACAAAATACACAAGAATCAAAATTAATTAATTTATAATAATCTTATTTTAATTAATTTATAATTTATATATATATATATATATTAATTCATGCCTGTATAATTTATATATAATATGTATTTTATATATAGATAATATTTATAATATAAATGCATAAGTATATAATATTTACATTTATGAATCTTATATACATTCTTTATATTACACATAATAAAGTTGACTTGGTGGTACAGTTGCTTCCTTTCAAACTTGAGGTCAAGGGTTCAATCTCAAGAAACAGCATCCAACCCAATATCCAAAACTAGCAAGGAGAGGAGTGTACAAGATGCTCCATGTGAATGTAATGAAATCGAAATTTCATGACAACCTAAAATCTTTTATTATTTATATTTCTCAACCAACTTAATTTGTTGGTAATAGTGATGGTCTAAATCCATTGGATAGTTTGTTGCTAAATTTATTTTTTTATTGGCAATGGAAAATTCCCATCAATAGACTTTTGCCAACACACCTTTCCTCTCCTACCATGCGATGGGATTATCAATTGGTAAAATGTTTATTTTGACTGTGTATATTAGTCGAGAAAAGTCAAATTTCTTGCAATGCGATGACCCTTGTCATGAAAAACGACACATTCATCTTTTGCAAGTACACATTTAAATTAAGAATTGTCTTCTTTTCTAGGTTTTCAACTTTGAGATTAGTCATTAACTGTTAAAGCTTCCAATGGTATATCTCTATGATCGCTTTGGTCCTTCTTCCTTTATTCAAAGCTTAGCAAAGTGGAACACACAACATCGAAAGTAATCTTATCCTTACCAGAAAGTAAGGTAATGGTAAGATTTTCATACACATCAAGAAACAAATTCAATAACAATAAGGTCTTATTCTCATCTTCAATGATCTCATCTAAATTCAATAAATTTGCTCTGATTCTATCAAATGCATGCATATGATCATTCATAGACATATCTAGTTGATACTAGAAGCAAAAAAGTTTTTTCTTCAAATATAGTTGATTTTCTAGACCTTTTTTCATATACTTGTCTTCCAATGTCTTCCATAAATGTTTTTGTGGATATATCTTTCATTATGGAATTATTTTAAGCTTTAACAAGATATAAGTGGATGGAACTATAAAATTGACAATTGATCCCTTACCCATTCTTTATCATTCATGTTTTCAAGTTTTTCTTCCAAAACAATATCCAAATCCTATTGACATATCTAATTAATGCCTCTTACTGCCACATTCCAAAAGTACTAGTCCTATCAAATTTCTCTATTACAAATTTCGCATTAGTAACCATAGTTTTAACTAACGAAGTTTTTGCCTTTTCTTTTAACTAGTGCAATAACAAATAACCTTGAACTAACCTTGAAACCAACCTTGGATAGAACTAATGCTCTTATACCATTTTGTTGTGCTTTAACCTAATCCCACAAGACTTCCAAAAGTACCAAATAAAATACAAACTAAACTAGTCTATAATATAAAGAGAAATATCAAGAGAAATAAAAATAAAGGAGGGTACACAATATTTATGAGGTTTAGTAAGGATGTCTTACCAATATCATTGGACAATGATGATCAATCCACTAATCTTCAAATCAAAATTACAAAATCAAGTTGGGAAAGATTGTCTCACAAAGTGGCTGCAATTACAAAGATTGACTGAAGCTACTCTAACAACTTTGCTAAAGTCATTCTCACACTACTATGATGAAAAGACTTAAGACTCATTTATAGAACCTAAATAAGTCCCCGAGCCTTGACAAAACTAATTCATAATTCCTATGGGACAAGGACTCAGAACATATAACAAATTATGAAATCATAATCCTTATAGAACAAGGATCCCTAAAATATATTAAACTCTTAATTGAGCTAAAAGTCAATACCTAATATAGAACCCACACCATATTTGCCATAACTCTACTAAGTAGATGGTTGTTAAGCAGAATTATCACTTTTAAAAGTTAAATAATCATTTATTTTTCCTTCCATTTCCATTTTTCTTATCATCCAGACAACAATAATAAAAAATGTAGTGTAACTTTTGTTCCTTTGCTACTTGTTCTCTCAAGTTACTTGCCTACTTGTGAATGACCTCTATAATCAAAGTAAATGGAGAAATAATGTGGAGTTCCAAGATATAGGTAGAAAAGAGTGGAAAAAACCCTAGTTCTACAAAATAGTTTGCAATTTTGTCTCTAGATCTCTCATTTTCGTGGTAATGGCCATTGAAGATGTCATCACTAAGAAGATCACAAAGTGAAGAAGGCATGATTGAGGGTTGGTAGAGTAGAGAGTTAAGGTAGAAAATAGCAAAGATAGGATTTTGACGTTTTTAGAATTTGTAAATAAAAAATAAATACAATCCAAAAATCAGTTTCAGAACATTAGGTTGAATTAGGGCACAAGGAATGGTTACCACATGTATGCTAGGTGAAATATTAGAGTGTTTTTTTTTTTTTTTTTTTTTGTCAAGGTTAAGGATTTGAGTAACTAAAGGCTCAATAAAGTCTTTGAGGTATCCACTAAGGAGCACAAGGAGTGTTGCATGGGGGTGTGGAAGAAGAATGTAAGTTACGTTATCTTGTTTTTATATTTAGTATGTTGTTTGTGGTTGATAAACTATTCATGTAACGACCTGCTCCCAATTGTGTAGATATTGTCCACTTTGGACCTAAAGGGGTCCTCATGACTTTAAAACGCCTCTACAAAGTTAAGAGAAGTTCATACTTATATAGCGCCAAGAACTTTCCCCCCTATCCAATGTGGGATGTCAGAAACACCCCCTTCCCCATGTAGACACAACGTCCTCATTGTGTCCCACGGGATTGCGGGGCTAAAGAAATGAACACCCCTACGGGGCCAAACAAACCCCTGAACCAAGGTCGAAGATCGACTTTGATACCATTTGTAAAGACCCATTCCCAACCGTGTAGATATTGTCCGCTTTGGACCCAAAGGGGCCCTCATGGCTTTAAAACGCATCTACAGAGTTAAGAGAAGTCCATACTTATATAGCACTAAAAACTTTCCCCCCCATCCAATGTGGGATGTCACAAACACCCCCATCCCCCACCCCATTATATAAATATATATTATTATTACTTTCAAAAGACCCTACAACACCATTACTCTAAGCCACCAACTACACCCATTATTATTATTATAATAATAACATTTTTTTTCTTTTGTTTCTTCCTTCTTGGACGTCCACACGCTTTCTTTTTTTCTGTTTTTTTGTGACATCCCACATCGAATAGGGGGAAGTTCCTAGCGTTATATAAGTATGGACTCCTCGTAACCCTATAGACGCGTTTTAAAGCCATGAGGGCCCCTTTGGATCCAAAACAAACAATATCTAAATAGTTGGGAGCGGGTTGTTACAAATGGTATCAAAGTCAATCCCCAACCCCGGTGTGGGGTTTGTTTGGACCCATAAGGGTGTTTGTTTGTTTGAACCCACAATCCCATGGGACACAACGAGGACATTGTGTCTACATGGGGGTTGTTTGTGACATCTCACATCAAATAGGGGGGAAAGTTCTTGGCACTATATAAGTATGGACTCCTTGTAACCCTATAGATGCATTTTAAAACTATGAAGGCCCCTTTGGGTCCAAAGCAGACAATATCTACACGGTTGGGAGCGGGTTATTACAAATGGTATTAGAGCCGATCCCTAATCTTGGTGTGGGGTTTGTTTGGCCCCGTAAGGGTGTTTGTCTGTTTGACCCCACAATCCCGTGGGACACAACGAGGTCGTTGTGTCTGCATGGGGGTGGGGTGTTTGTGACATCCCACATCGGATAGGGGGGAAAGTTCTTGGTGCTATATAAGTATGGGCTTCTCGTAACCCTGTGGATGCATTTTAAAGCCGTTAGGGCCCCTTTGGGTCCAAAGCGGACAATATCTACATGGTTGGGAGCAGGTCCTTACAATTCATAGATTTTTACACCCAAAAGGTTTTAAGCGGTTTTTTCATGTTACATTTTGTGTCATATGTTTGATTGATTATTCCTATTCAAATAATTAATGAAAACTTAATTATAATTGATATAGCTAGGTGTTTAGGAATGTTTATATTTAAAGTGCTTTTAATTGAATTGTTTTTTTAAGAAGCATTTTTTAAAAAATCACCTCTCAAGAGCTTCTCCAAAAAGCATTACAAGTGATTTTTAACTTTTTAAAGAATGTTTTCTAAGTTTTTCCAAGTGTATAGTTTTTCTCTAAAAGCATTTTTTTTTTTAATACCAGAAGCATTTTCTAAAAGTACTACTAAATGGACTCTTAACTTTTGAGGATATTTCACTTAGACAACCCATTCATCCCCCTCACTATATAGTTTTGTGTCTCAAGATAAAAGTTCTCTCCTTTATCTTAACATAATCTTTGTTTGAAGAATTGTTCTAATTTTTACTTGACTTTTGTTTTTAATATGTCTTCCTAGGCTTTTAAGATCCCATAAATTGGTCAATGGCTATAGAATCCAAATATTTAGGCATTTCAATAACAAAAAAATAAAAGATGAAATTTTTTTTTTTAGTTACACAAATATCATTAAACTTTCACCATTTATTTTTACTTAATTTACATATGTCAATATTTTTGAAAAATAATAAAAGATTATCTTATATTTAAACTTTAAAATTCACTTTTAAAAGTATGAAATTGAACTTTTTTAAAAAAAACACTTATGAACACTTCTATATTTATTTGTAATATTTTTCATGTTTCCTTTGACCTGGTTGCACTTAAAATCATTTCAAAAGTGTCTACATCTATTTCTTAATAAATGAGGTTAAAAGCCTTCTTGTCTTTCTTTCTTATATCTTCGAAAAGTCTATTTAATTTTGGGATAGATTGGTTTTATCCTATAGCTCCTTGTAGTTTTTCTCTGCAATCTCTTATATATCTTGCAACCAAATAAAACCTTTGTCTTGATATTCAAATCGTCAAAATTGTTAAAACTGTCTTTATTGAGTTAAGCAACTTAATTGAATTACATGTCTTTTGAAAAATAAAATAAAATAAGAATCTTATTATACACATAAATTTCGTGAAAGTCTTGCAACATATAGGGGATAGGCCTTGAAGTTACAGTGACAATTTATTCCACTAAAAATTTTGATCTCTACATTGATATCATATTTTTTTTTGGGAGTAATAGGGATAAATACACAAATAATAGTACTATTAAAAGAGATAAATAGAGGACGAAATTAAAAGAAATTTATTGTGTTTTTAATACTTTAATTGAAGTATTATATACACAACTCCAATTACAATATGTTTTAATTCACTTTTAAAAACTAAATCAAATGTAATTTTTGAAAACTTCTTGAAACTCAAATTTATATTTCAACGTGTGATTGAATGATAGGGATGATAAAAAATAGGTAAATAAAACATATGTAATATTATTGTATATTATTAATCGCTTCCATACCATTAGCATATCAATGGCATCTTGCTAAGAAGAAGAACCACCGACAACAGTCCATTTAACAGTTTCGGAATGAATGACATTTATTTGTTTGTATTCTATTGTTTTTCTATTTATGCCATATTCACATGAACTGACTTTTTGTTTGGGGTTGCATTATTAATGGTTTTGGCCCACTTAACAAATTCTATGCTATCATAAAGTAGCTGATTGCCCATGATTGCGCAATGCCATCATAAAGGAACTGAATGCCCAACACACGTACATTTGAGGTACCATATTTTTTAAGAGAATTATTGAAATGCTCAACACTTTTATGAGAATCATAAAAGTATCAGAATCATAGAGAATTATTGAAAGTGATTTTGTAGTGTTGTTGATAATATGCTTTTAATAAACTAATATTTTTAATATTAGTATTTATCAGAATCATAGACTATAAAAATGCTTTTAATATTAGTAAATTATCAAAAAGCACATCAAATTTAATCACAAGGAAATATTATAATAAACTAATACTTTTTCATGATAAAAGAATATATAAACATTTATAGTAAAATAATATATAAACATCTATATTACTAACAAAAACTAAAAAATAATAATTCTTGTGATTACAAGAAAATTTTAGAAAATATTTGCAACATGATTTGGATTAATAAACAAACATCAATCATAATATAATAATTTTAAAACAAAAAAAAATTATTTGATTATTTATTCACTTAAAAATAATAATTTTTTATTACTACAAAATTTTGAAAATACTTACAAAAAATCTATATTAATAATGAAAAATTGAATAAAAACATATTAGTTTAGTTTCTAAAAAAAATTAGTAATTAAAAGCAAATGAGAAGACAAATTTTCTCATAGTAAAAAAATGAGAAAATTATATATTTTTTTTCATATTAGTGTTATAATAAAACATCACCAAGATATAAAAGGACTAGCAATTCGATCACATTCTTCTTACATCTCTCTTGCATGATAGAACCGTCTTTCTCAACTCATGAGTCCACTCTACTCTTTTTTTTATTAAAGCAGATGTAACCCTTGATCATCATCATAAGGTTTAAATTTCATATCTATCCTAACATTAATCATTATTGAGTTGTAAAAACCATGAAAGTAATAACAATGTTGACTTATTTTTTAAGAGGAAAACTATGCATTTCTCATATTATTCCACATCTATTGTTCAAAAAGGCAAATGTTCAATTGTTCTCCTCAAAGATGTCTATGGTTAAATATTTCTTTCTTAGCTCTTGGTAAACTACTCCATTGAAATCTAGAAGATGGTAACACTCGCCCTTTAAGGGCCTAATTATATATCCACTCATTTAAGGATAACCAACAATGAGTAAATAATATTTACCTACAAAAAAAAAAAATATATATATAAGATTATGAAAATCTAATCACAAAAGTAACTTTCACATTTTTAGTCTCAAATCTCTAGAAGGATGAGGAAAACCCAATTCTAGCATTTTTCTAATGCCTATGAAAAGACGCATGCATCATGAGCAAAACCTTCCCATCTAGCCAATGCAAATGTGAAATACATAATGAAATAATATATGACCATAATATTTTAGGTAGTTATGCTTTTTGTACCAATATATGATATTTGCCTATCTCTAAAAACCATAATAGGCATATGAGTTCCATCAATTACCCCTATACAATTCTATAAATATGGTCAATAACGTCAACTTTACTTATTTTATCAAGGATCTCCCTAAACTATGAATCACTTGGTTTTATAATATCCATAGCTATAAGACAAACAACATCTAGAAATAAATTCATTGGAGTGCTAAAATCTTTCTTAGGTCGTCATGTTGCCAATTCTATGACCTATTGTAGTGAGAAACATTGCTAAAGCCTCTATTAAGGGCATATCTAAACCTTCTCTTAGACCATGCCTTTTAATAAGTGTTTCTAATAATTAATGCATATATGTTTTGCCATTCTAAATTGCTCAACTCTAATTTTGAAAAAGTACTACAAGGTTTTTTATTTTTTGTTTTTATTTTTTTATTTTTTGTAGTTAGTAAGTATTACAGGTACAACACATCCAACCAACACCAATTGATAAAAACCATTTCACCATTGCTTTCATCTTTAATATTATGATTGCAACTATTATTATAATTAGAAAACATATATACAAAATATAAAAATAAGAAATACATTAAAAAAAAAACTAATAATGTATATTTTATGTTAATATAGCTAAAACTAATTCATGTTTACTAAAATAAAAGGATTTTTTATTTAAAAATTTATTTGAACATGCAAATTCAAGAGTAGTAGTAGTATGAAAAATAATAGCCTGAAACGTAGTAAGAGTAGAAATACATGTAATCATATAATTCTATTTTTCCATAATAATAATAATAATAATAATCTAGCTCATGTGGGTCACCCTAGGATAGGACTCCTCCCATAACAACCCTATTTTCAATCCATTTCTATTCTTAATATATAGTTTGACTAAACAAAATTTTAAATTCAAAAGTGTTGTGTTGAGAAAATCAAATACATTATAAAGCTCATCTAATTAGGAACTTGACTGAGACAAAATTTTAGATTCAAAAGTGTTGTGTTGTGAAATCAAATACATTATAAAGGTCATCTAATAGTCACAACTTTTAGAGAAAGAAACAATTAAATATACCATGTGATAGACATATATGTCTTCCTCACTCAAAAATTTACTCAATACCAACATACAAATCTAATTTAAAACAATATTAGGTAGCAAAATATGTTTCAACATTAGAATAAGAAATAACTCAAATAGTGAAACATATTTCTGTGTATTTCATGCAATTTGATCAATTGAGTTTTCTAATGCTAGAAACATCTCCTTATTTCCCTTAACAACTTGAATAACTGTGACTTTCATATACAACTTAAGGTCATTCTTCACTTCAAGCATGCCACATATAACTTTTATTACTTTAACAATGCTATAACCAGGCTTATCTACTCTAGATGTAACTTTAAAAATGGCCTCTAACTGCATAGTCAAAACACAAGATTTGGTTCCATCTCTTATATTCTTTCTTCTTCTCTCATTTTGTTGTGAAATTTATTTCCTTGGGGTTCTCCTACAAAAGTATTCAATTTATTATATTTCACGACCAAAATATAAATTAACTAAATAAACTTAGTAAATAAATAAAAATGTATCTTCAATTTATTATCCCACCATTCATTTTTAGCATTAGTGGTTTGCCTCATAGGATCCCACCCAAGGTCAATCTTTTTATGAATCAAGGCATTCCAAAGTTGTCAATCTTTTTTAAGAGAACTTAATATATTCTTAGGTTGCTTATATTGGCAAGTTCTTCTAGGTAGATTGTTGAATACCTTTATCACTTTTTTCCATCCAATTTACTAAAGTGACTATTTGGTCTATTTTTAGCCAAAATCTTAGCAACACATACTGTGAGATATGCATTAACAACAATATCATTCAATATACTTTGCTTTATTGATCATTTTCTTTACCACTTGTTTGTTGTAGTGGTTGAACTATGCTGCTAGACATCTAATAACAAAGTAAAGAACAAAGAAGTATTAAAAGCAAATGTTGTCAATGTACTTTTATATTTTATAGTTTAGACATCTAATGAGACCCATGAAAAAGTGAACCTTAAAGAAATGGGTCAACTAGAGGACAATGAATCTCGGAATACTGAATAGGAAAGACTCACATTCATGGAATAAATTAATACACTATATCATAATTTTATTAATTCTTTTCATTAGGTTGCTAAAAGTTGAAAAAGAATTCCTCATGAAACGAATTAAATAATTTCCTCATGGAAGAATCCAATCATGGCCTCATTATGAAGTACTGAATTAACTCAATGAACTTAAATATCATCTAATAAATTCTTTCATGGGTTTGTTTTTATAACTTTAATGTTACCAATATAGAAAGAAATGAAACATGTTTTAAATAATGTAAGAAACTATGGTAGAGAAGTGGAAAGATTTAAGGATAAGAGGCTTTATATGAACTTTAATATTGTTAGTAACAGAGAGGCAAATGAGATATCTCAATATTAAATTATGCATAATTAGTATAATTTTTTTTAAATAAATGGAAGAGAATTTAGGAGGAAAATAAGTAATTAGAGTTTGAGACAACATGAATGGTTAAAATTGTCAATCATTAAATTTAAGATAATTGTTAATATTTCACTACATTTTCCAACTCCATGAATTAAAGCAAAGGGAGGAAATGAGTTGGATTTCTTAATAGTATTAAGTGTTGGATTGACACAAAATTAGGGTGCTAGTGGACACTTGAAATGAGGACCAAGTAACAATTGCAGATAACATTTTACTCATCCAACATAGTTAAAATTTGCAAAACCCACTTCTTATTTAGTATTTTTATTGAATATATGGGCATAGTTTAACTTCAAATCTAATATGAGTGTACTTTGAATTTCCTAAAGCTTACATATTTCTATACATATTAAATCAAAGAAAAGATTAACGTTTTTTACAATTACAATTTATCAGGACTCAAGATTTAATTCCTAAACTTTTAAAGTGGGAAAAAAAAGTGTAAGGGAGGAAAAAGGCAAAGGAAAAGAAAGGAAAAACAAAAATAAGAAAAAACTATTAAAAGGCACTAGAAGCCTAAGATGAGCATATCCATGATTGAGGTGCAAATGGGGATGACAATTCATGTTGGTGGATAGTGTTTGTGTTGTGTCAAAGCCTAGGTATTCTACTACATAGCTCAACCCAACCCCGACACTACTAATAATCATATAAAAAATATAAACCTAAATACTATCTAATTATTAAACAAGTAACACATTGTACAACCCGCTTAATCTATTTAATATTCAGGTCCTGCTATTTAATAATCAAATTAAGTTAGGTCTTCTATATGTCTATATGATTAATATCTCAAGAAAATATGTTTTTGGCTCAATTGACCTATCTATTTAGAAACAAATTTAAGATGAGTCAAATATGGGTCAAATGTCTTAAATATATAATTAAGTTAATAGCGGGATTATTAAATAGGTTAATTCGGGTCAAATTCATGTTATACAGGTTGACCAAAAAAGTACTTATTTATTAAATGAGTTATTTAAGTCGACACAAATTTTACCTAAACTCATTTATACTTGACCTAAACCCATGAAAAGCGTGTTAGGTTTGTGTCATGCCGGGAATCGTATCAAACTTTGTCATTCCTAGGTGCAAACAACTCCAAGACCCTATTTTTGAGGAGAATATATATACTTGAGATTGCTACATTATTTAGACTAATCCACACCTACTTATTAAGGGAAAAAAATAAAAGAGGAGAAAGGTAGGGCATAGGATGATGGGACAAGGCACAAAATAACAAGACGTAGGATGGTAGGACGTAGGATGATAAGAATCCACTTCAATTAATATTTTCATAAATCAAGAGTAATCAAATATTAAAATATTTTATTCTCCTAATTTAGGATATAATATTTATTCTAAATAAATCAAGAGCAATCAAATATTAATAATAATTGATTCTTTAATTTAAGAAATGAAATTTATTTTCCTTAATTTTAGGATATTATTTATTTATTTCTTCTATAATTCACAATGCATTCTTGTATAAATTTATGAAAAGAAATAATAAAATTTCATCGCTTCTATTTTCAAATTATCAAATTCTTCTTGGTATTGGAGTTAGAGGAGGAAGCTCAAACTTGGGTTTTCTCCAAAGGTGGTTGAATACCCTAAAAGACTTGACCTATCCACACAAACAATGTCTTCCTCTTCATTCATTCATTCAAAAATAAAATAAAATAAAATCCTTAGTGCTCTAGTTTTCCATTAACATTTTTTCTAATTTGATTTCAATCAAGCTAAACACAACAAATTTTCTACTATGGGGAAATCAAATCATCCTCTCAGCTTGTGGCTTCGGTGTTCGAACCTTTCATCGGTGTTTTACCCTTTCATTGGTGTTATTTCTAGTTTGATTTCAATCAAGGTAAACACCATAAATTTTCTACTATGGCAAAATCAAAGCATCCTCTTAGTTCATGGTGTGTTCTTTGACATCTCTTAGGTGGAGAAAGACCTGCTAAAGAATTAAAGATGATGAGGAAAGCAAAAGTTTTATCCTACAATACTAGTAATCAATTAATAATAACATATTTGTCACTTCATGAGTTCTCAGAACCATGACAAAAGACATTTTCATTATGATCCTTGGGGCTAACAAGATATATAAGGTATAAACTTCTCTTAAGGAGTAATTGCTTCCTATTATAGTTGAAAAAAAAATGATCTCTTCAAGAATATTTAAGAGATTTAAAAATATATATGATAATCTCACGACAATCAAAAGCTAATTTCAGACCAAGACAAAGTTTGTTGATTCACTCATGGTTTAGGATAATGGAATGATTTTTTTTTAACCTACTATGCTTTTCTAACCAATTCATAGCAACTCTTTAGGGACATAAGCAATCACTCACCACCAAAGGGATGGAAAGAAAATTTTATAGAGTATGCACAAGTTTCTATTTGGACAACATAGTTATGGTCATAATGGTTGAAAATGCACAAATTTTAATTTGAGGGGAAGAAGCTTTACACTTTCTATGTGTTACAATTCTTTAAAAAAAATATACTTTTATGATTTTATCAAGTCCTTGTCAAAGGATATCTTCATCATGTTTTGAGATAAGTTGGGTGTGCATATTCTTTCCCACTCCAATTTGAGTTTGCATATTAAGGGAAAGAATAAAATAAGATAAAAAGCACATAGGATGGCAACACGTAGGATGATAAAAATCCGCTTTAATTAATATTTCCATAAATCAAGAGTAATGAAATATTAAAATATTTGATTCTCCTAATTTAGGATATAATATTTATTTTAAATAAATAACGAACAATCAAATATTAATAATATTTTATTCTCTTAATTTAGGAAACAATATTTATTTTCCTTAATTTTAGGATACTTGTTATTTCCTTCTTTGTATAATTCACAATGCATTCTTGTATAAATTTTCTAAAAGAAACAATAAAACTTATCATTTTCATTGCCAAATTATCAAATCCTTTACTAATGACCTTATGATTAAAATCTTGTTTGTTTGGTAAGTGTTGAGCAAAATGCCTTAGTAGCTACAAACGTGATGGAAGATGTGTGAAAGTTGTTGTGAATTGAGGAAGCTTAAGAATCTATTAAGAAGGTTGCTAAGGTGTGAAGAGATGCTGAAATTGAGGCTGCAACCATAAAACAACTTAGTGAATAAAGCTAATAGAGTTTCATGGAGTTGTTATGTTGTTGTTGCTATTTTATAGGAAATAACTCTTCGTTCAAGCTATTTTTATTGTTTTTCTTTTGTTTTCTATTGCAAACTTGTGTATAAATGTTGCATTGATCATTCAATAAGAGTAGACATTTTTGTTGTCTCAAATACAACTTTTGGTTGTTGCTTCCAACACTTCTAGATTCTAAAACCTATAGATTGGTATCAGAGCCTTCTATCTTGAGGGACCTGTGAGGATTGAGTGAAGCCAAAATACCTTCACATGTACTGAACTCCAAAGACAACATAAACACACAACCTTTAATAGCTTGTAACTATCATTCTACAACAAATGGATGGAGATACAAGCTTTCTGTTAGTACCAGTTTTCAATGGTGATAATTATCAGGCGTGGGCTATTAGAATGACAGTCCACCTTGAAGCTTTGGATCTTTGGGAGGCAGTAGAAGAAGATTATGAAGTACCACCACTTGGAGACAATCTTAAGTATCAATCAAATGAAGATTCATAGGGAAAGAAAAACAAGGAAAGCCAAAGCCAAGGCTTGCCTCTTCTCTGCAGTTTCACTTTCCATTCTCACCAGAATCATGCAAATGGAGTTTGCTGCTGCAATCTGGGAGTATCTAAAAAATGAGTATCAGGGGAATGAAATGGTGTAGAATATGCAGGTAATGAATTTAATCTGAGAATTTGGAATGAGCAGAATGAAAGTCTCAAAATATCAAAGATTACGTCAAACAGTTGCTTAGCATAGCAAACAAGGTAAGATTATATGGTAAGGAATTTTCTAATGAAAGAATTGTTCAGAAAATCTTAGGAACTCTGCTTGAAAAATATGAAGCCACAATCTCTTCGTTGGAAAACTCTAAAGGTTTGTCAAGTATATCTTTGGCAAAAATTGTTAATGCTTTGCAGGCCTTGGAACAAAGGGAATGATGAGACAAAAAGGATATGTTGAGGAGCATTCCAAGCCAAATCACAAAACAATGATTCCAAAAAAGACAGAAAGAAAAACAAGAAGAACAACAGTAAGCAATAACAAAAAGAATGAGAAAGGAGCCCATCCACCTTGTCCTCATTGCAAAAAAAAACAAATCATCCTCCACAAAAGTGCTGGTGGAGGCCAGATGTCAAGAGCAACAATTATGGTCAATTAGGCCATATGGAGGAGATATGCAAAACAAAACAAGAAGGAGAGATCAAGGTTGTAGCTGCTAATCAATATCATGAAGAATAGTTGTTTGTTACCACCTGTTTTGCTAGCAAAAACACATTTAAAAGTTGGCTTATAGATAGTGGTTGCACAAACCACATGACTTATGATCAAGGACTTTTCAGGGAACTCGACAAAACAATCATTTCCAAAGTAAGAATTGGAAATGGGGAATACATCTCAGCAAGGGGCAAAGGGATTGTTGCCATTGAAAGTCTCTCAGGTTTGAAACTTATCCCTAATGTTTTGTTGTTCCTAATATTGATCAAAATCTCTTGAGTGTTAGGCAGCTACTTTAGAAAGGTTTCAAGGTGCTATTTGAGGACAAGTTCGGTATGATCAAGGATGCAAATGGAAAAAATGTGTTCAAGATCAAGATGAAAGGAAAAGCTTTGCCTTGAATTTGCTTGAGAAAGAGCAGGCTGCTGTTTCTCAAGAAAATAATGTCACAACTTTATGGCATAAGAGATTGGGGCACTTTCATCATAATGGAGTTCTCTACATGAAGAAGAGTCAACTTGCAGTAGGTCTACTTGACCTGAAGCAAAATCTTTCTACTTGAATAGCTTGTCAATACGGAAAATAATCTAGACTTTATTTCCCACAAAAATCTGCATGGAGATCATCACACAAGCTTCAATTTGTACACACTGATGTTGGAGGACCTCAGAGAACACCATCTCTAAAGAACAGTAAGTACTACATTGCCTTTATAGATGATTATACCAGATATTGTTGGATTTTTTCCTAAATTTTAAATCTGAGGTTGCTGATGTATTTTGGAAGTACAAGGCCATAGTAGAAAACCAAAGTGGTGTCGTCATGTAGGTTATAAGGACAGATAATGGCACTGAATATACTTCTAAAAGATTCAATAATTTCTATGAAGAAGTAGGCATAGAGCACCAACTAACTGCACCTTACACACTACAATAGAATGGAGTGGAAGAGATGAAGAATATGACTATAATAGAGATGACAAGATGCCTTTTGCATGAGAAAGGGCTTCCAAAAAAGTTATGGGCTTAAGCTGCAAACACTGTAGTGTTTCTACTAAATAGACTCCCAACCAAAGCTTTGTAAAAAAAGACTCCTTTCAAGGCTTGGTTTGGATATAAACCTCTGTTATTAAACTTAAAAACATTTGGTTGCCTTTGTTTTGGTTATATGCCTTAGGTGAAACAGGACAAGTTGGACAAAAAGGCAGAAGTTGGGATCTTCGTAGGATACAACAACCAATCAAAGACTTATAGAGTCTATATGCCTCATGCTGACAAAGTCAATGTTAGCATAGATGTCAAATTCATGGAGGATGATAAATGGAGTTGGGATGCTAAAAAAAATCAGAATTTTGAGTTCTTTGATGAAAATATTGATGACATTTCTGTAAGAAGCACCAAATCACTTTTTGATATTTATCAAAGGTGTAATGTGGTTGTGTTTGAGCCTGTAGAGTTTAATGAAGTTGTTGAGAATAAAAAAAGAAGGGTTGTAATGCGGGAGGAGCTCAGCATGATAGAGAAAAACAACACTTAGGGGCTCGTTGACAGACCAACACATAAAAAGGCCATTGGTGCCAAGTGGGTTTGTAGAACCAAACTCAATTATGATGGTTCTATAAACAAACATAAAGCCAGGCTGGTTGTCAAAGGCTATGCTCAATTGTTCGTTGTGGATTTTTTAGAAACCTTTGCACTTGTAGCTAGGTTGGATACAATAAGGATGTTGCTAGCTTGGCTGCTAAAAAAGGTTGGAAAATTTATTAGCTAGATGTAAAATCAACTTTTCTAAATGGCTACCTTGAGGAGGAAATCTTTGTGGAGCAACCTGAAGAATTTGCAGTAAAAGGTAAAGAAAACAAGGTTTATCAACTAAAGAAAGCCTTGTATGGCTTGAAGCAAGCCCCTAAAGCTTGGTACAACAGGATTAATGCACATCTTCTTGGTTTGGGGTTTAAAAAAAGTCAGAGTGAATCCACACTTTATATTAGAAAAATTAATGCTGGCATACTTATTATTTCATTATATGTTGATGATTTGCTTGTAATAGGAAGCAATCAATGTTTAATGGATAAATTCAAAGCTGAAATGGAGAAGGTCTTTGAGATGACAGATCTTGGAGACATGTCTTATTTCCTAGGAATGGAAGTGCATCAGAATCAGCATGAGATATTCATCTGTCAGCAGAAGTATGCAACAGAAATTCTAAAAAAGTTCAAGATGGAGGAATGCAAGCCCACAACCACACCTATGAATTAAAAAGAAAAGTTTTGCAAAGAAGATGGTGCTGAAAAAGTAAATGAAGAGTTATACAGAAGCATGATTGGATGCTTGATGTATTTGAATACAATAAGGCCAAATATAGTACATGTTGTAAGTTTACTCTCAAGATACATGCATTGTGCAAGTGAAATTCACTTGTAGGCAGAAAAACGTATTGTGAGATATATAAAAAGCACTATTGACTTTGGCATCAAGTTCAAGTAGGTGCAAAATATTCATTTTTATGGATTTTCTGATAGTGATTAGGCTGGCTGCGTTGATGATATGAGAAGCACATCAGGTTATTGCTTTAGTTTTGGTTCACGTTTTTTCTCTTGGTGCTCTAAAAAAAAGGATATCGTGGCACAATCCACAGTTGAAGTAGAGTACATTGTTGTTGTTGCTGCAAATCATGCACTTTAGATAGGAAAACTGCTAACAGACTTAAACATGGAGCAAACTAGGAGCACACAAGTCTTTGTGTCATCAAACTACAATTTCAATTGCAAGTAATCCAGTATTCCATGGCAAGACAAAGCACTTCAAAATCAAGTTTTATTTCTTAAGAGAAATACAACATGATGGAGAAGTAACTTTGGTACATTGTAAAACAGAAGTACAAAATGTTGATATTCTAACAAAAGCTCTACCAAGAGCTAGGTTTGAATTTCTCAGAAAAATACTTGGAGTTTGTAGCTGAGGAAGTTTAAGAATCTGTTAAGAAGGTTGCTGAGGTGTGAAGAGATGTTGAAATTGGGTTACAAGCATAAAAGCTGATAGAGTTTCATGGAGCTATTATGCTGCTATTGCTATTTTATAAGAAATAGTTGTTAGTTCCAACTATTTTTGCTGCTTTTCTATTGTTTTCTGTTGCAAACTTGTGTATAAATGTTGCATTGATCATTCAATAAGAGTAGACATTTTTGTTGTCTCAAATACAACTTTTGGTTGTTGCTTCCAGCACTTTTAGATTCTAAAACCTACAGATTCTATGAATTTTAATGATATTCCATCATTTCTAGGCCTCTCAAACCTTCAATTTAGTAGGGTTACAAAACATAATTTCTCAAACAACATTCTTTCCATAGTCATATCTCTAGCATTGCTATAACCCAAGACCATCAAGGACTAAGACAAAACATTCTTGTCTGACATCTTCTCAAACAACTCAAATGTTGTATTTATCTCTCCTACCTTAACATACCCATCAAATATTATATTCCAACTAATAACATCTCTATTTGGCATTTCATCAAATGCCTTCCTCATCTTTTCTTGATCCACATGGGCAGAAATCACTCTCAACTATTAACACAAACAACATAGATTTTAGCTAATTACAAACCAAGTCGATATATCACCCCTAATAGTTGTAGGTATGTGTCATAAAATTGAAGCTTATATATATAAATGCCTCCACTTCCATACCTCTCATAAAATTGGAGCCTACTTTTTTTGTTTTCTTTTGTGTGTTTATAAATGTCTCCAATTCCATATCTAGCTATGATATAGTTTTGTAGATGATTGTGATTGAAGTATAATTTCTTCTGATTTTAATTTTATAAGAATTAAAAATCTTATCTAAATTTGATTATTATTTTAGTTTTCTAAAAGTTCAGAGTATTACAAAGAAACTGTTGGGTAGAAAGATGTTTCCCTCCATACATATCTATTTTTTTTAAAAAAAAAAAAACTCAAAGAAAGACAACAATAGATGAAAATTATTATTCATCTGTTATGTTAGTGCAAAATATGAAAGAGAAGACAGCAGTGTGCGTCTTCACTGTGACTGAGGATCAAATTCTCTTTGAGATTGATATAAATTATTTATAGCTTCATTGTTCGTGGAGAGTTGATTCAGTAGTGTCTTCCATTTGAAGACATACAGATATAGTTAGAATTATCTAATCATTTCAAGAGATAACTTGCATCTATGACCCTTATACTCCCATGAACTTTGATCCTATTAACATAGTGGGCATCTATTATTTATAAAATATGAAAAGAGAAAATAAAAATAAAATTATTTTCATGGGAAGTGTATTTTGGAAAAAATAATTCTCATTTGATACATTGGAAAAGTGTCTACCTCACATTACCCAAAAATGTCGTTACATGTGTACATGGGTCATCATCCATAGTAACTCAATTCACATGAGGATGGTACATCATTCAACCAATAAAGGTACTTTAAGCTCAAAACAGTGGTACATTATAATCAAAACAATATTACTTTAATATCAAAATACATGTAAGGACATTTTCAGGTAATGTGAGGTAAATACTACTATAATACATTAAATAAGAATTATTTTCCCAAAAATGTACTTCCCATGAAAATGAATTATGTAGGCTTTCTTTTATTTATATTTTATAAATAGTGCATGTTTACATAATTCTCTCATTAATATAATATAATCATCTATACCTGATAATTAAGGAAATCGAAAATATTTACATACTAAACAAGGATAATGGAAATTAAAGAGTATGTCAAAAGAGAGAAAAAAAAATACTAAAGATAAATTAAAACTCTAAAATACAAGCCTTCATCTGCACATATAGGCCAATATCTTAGGAGGTATTTGATTAAATAATAATAATAATAATGATTAAAAAATGGAAAAAATTATGGATCCCATTTTTTAAGTGTTTTCAATAACATAATTATAAACCTCTTAAAATTTAAAATCATTTATTTAAACCACTTTATTCATTTAGCAATAAGGACTTAATTAATCACTAAGATCAAACACGATTTATAATTTTTATATTTTTTTCTTCCATTACTATCATTTTTTTGTTAATAAAATGAAGATTTCTATTGATGAATTTTTTATAATAAAACGTAACTTCTTTTAAATTAAAACCATTTATTATTAAAAAAAAATTATTTTAATTCATCTATGACATTCTTTTAACTAATTCTTTTAGAATTTTTATAATTTTTTTATTTCATATTTAAAGATAAAAAAATTATTATGAAATAGTTTTATTCATTATAAAATTTATCTTTCTTTTCTAAATCGGAATTTTTGTCATGTCCATTCATATAATAAAATTTAAATTATGAATAAAAAAACCTAATTTAATTTTTAGCATATGGAATCTCTCCATGCACACTCATGCAGCCAACCATCAATTCCCATGGCAGCCACGTGTCTTCCAACAAGTTATATTCCCTTTCTTTGGCTCTCCACGTTTGTGTTCTATTTTTATTTATTTATTTTATCTTGATTAGTAGTTCACAGAACAAGCATGACAAGGATATGAGTAGATATGTCATGGCTATGATCACTTCTAACACTAAACCCTCTTAAACCAAGTGAGGTATGAATGCAGTATGCAAGTCTAAATAATGGTGAAAGAATAAAAACAAAGGAGAATGCATGTAAGATGTATATATAACTATAAATAAGGATTCAAAATGAGAGGAAAAATCATCAAGAAGGGTGAACCATGGGTGATAAGCCACTTTAAGGTTCATCCTTTGGATAAATATTAAAAGTTAAAGAGTATAAAATGTCTACGTATGTTGTCATTTTCTTTTCACTTTTAAGTTAAATATATTTTTATTGTTATAAATGAAGTAATGAATGCCACCACATTTATTATATTAAATGTTCATTAAAAGCCTATAAAAATGTTTCCTATCCCCTATAAAATGCATCCCAAGCAAAGAAATAAATTTTCTTTCTCTCTTATTCTTTTTTATTTTTTATTTTTTTTATTTTTTTATTTTTATTCTCCATATTGTTCATTCTTTCAACTCTCTTAATTATCTTTTATGATTCCTTCCTATCCATTATATATTATTATCAAAATAATATATATTTGTTCTCTACTTTTACTTGCGTTGCATTTATCCTCCTTTTACAACACGTTATAAGCATGAATTGCTCTAAAGGTAATTCTCATATTTTAAACTTGAAGTTATTTATATAGAATAAAATTTTACATATTTATATTGCTATTGTTAAATTCATTTAATTTGTGTTATATATTATTAAAACCTATAAGCAAATTATTTGATTTTGATTATAATCAAAAGTTATACCAATGCTATTGATTTATAACTAATTCTAGTAATATTGTTTTGTCATATATCTGAAGTTATTTAACAATGTCAAATCTCACAAAACTTGAATTTGTGGCACTTGATATTTTGGGAAAGAACTATATATCTTGGATCCTTAATGTTGAAATACATCTTGATGCAATGAATCTTGGAGCTATGATTAAAGAAGGAAATCAAGCATCCTTGTAGGATCACGCAAAAGCGTTGATTTTCCTTCGCCATCATCTCTCTAAAGGTTTTAAAAATGAGTATCTTATAGTAAATGATGCTTTTACTCTATGGAGTAATTTGAAGGAAAGATATAACCGCCAGAAAATTGTGATTATCCCAAAAGCTTGATATGATTGGATGCACTTAAGGTTGTAGGATTTTAAAACTATTAGTGAATATAACTCTGCACTTTTCAAATTCAACTCTCAATTAAAGGTACATGGAGAAAAAATCACAAAAGAAGACATGTTAGAAAAAATGTTGCTACATTTCATGCCTCAAATGTGGTCTTACAACAGTAATACCAAGAGCGTTGATTTACAAAATACTCTGAATTAATACACTACAAGGAAAAAGATATATGGTGACATTTATAATGAGTCACCCTTAACATAGGGCGTCGCTACAACATAGTGTCACCTTATCCACTAACACCATAGAGGGTACCAATTGGTGACGTATTTGGAAGCGACACCAAAGCAGATAAATGGTGACGCATTCAGAAGCAACACCATATATTTTTAGTGATGCATAATTTGATATAGAGTTGTGTGAGATATATAAGGTGTCATATTAAATACATCATCTTTAAGTTATGATGTCATGTTAAATGCATCACCTTTGAGTTATGGTGTCACATCATTGTAAATGATTATAGAAGATATGATTGTTTTTTGTTGATTAGCCTATAGAATTTTGTAATGGTTATTAATAAATAAGATCAAAGTGTGTAAATTTTGTCCATAAATATAATAATTATATTACATTTAGCTTATATTTTCATAATTCTTACGGATTAACTTGTAATACATTACATCATCCACCAATATTTGTATATCAAATGTTCACAAAACAATATTACATCAAACCCACCAAAACTAAAAAAGAAAAGTGAATACACATTAAAAGATGATTTAGAAATGTTAAGCATCCCAACATTCATGTATACCTACATTTCATATGCATAACAATAGCTAGCTATAAAATGACATGAGTTGCATCCAAAAACCCAAAAATTCCCAATTCCAAATAAAGTAACATTTATGTCATATAATGTATGACATAAGAGTCACATCTAATAACCCAAATCTTGTCGCCTCTTTCTCTTTTCTTTTTATTCTTCATATTGTCCTCCCAAGAGTGAATATCTGCATTTTATAGTTTATGAGTTTTAGAGTTCTTATTGAAAATAAAAATGTGATGTTATAAAAAATAAACAAATCTAAGTACTAATGTTTTCTTTTTTTCTTTTTCCTATTTTGATATAAAAATAGTTCATAAAGAATAATTAATGCTATATAATACCAATGAAAAATTTATATAACAACTAAGGGACTCACGATGCATGATCACGATACATCAACATGATTCATGATTAGTTATAACACAAAAGTAATACATTCTCCTTTAATTTCATCAAATTCTACTTGAGATTGTGTTTTTTGTCATCAAACTGAAATCAAATAAGAATAACATTAATATCACAATAATTGGAAGTATGAAACCATGTACAATTCATTAAATGAGTAAAACCTTTAATGCAATAACTGTAGAATCAACAATTATTTCTTTAATGAATCTCATAACAAAGTAGTCACATTTGAACTCAAATAAAAACAATTCAATAAATATAAAATAAATCAAAACTACAAAATAAAAATATAAATCTAAAATTTTAGAAAATACTAATCTTCCACTTAAAATCTACACTTTTTAAATTTTATTTTTTATAATTCATTATGCTTTTAAAAACCATTTTTTACATCTAATTCTTTTTATATATTTTTTATTTCTTGGAAGGATTTTCTTACTTTCAATATTTTTTTAATGTTCGTTTTGTGAAATAACATTGTCCATTAAATTTCATCTCAATTATATAAAATAAAATTTTAGTAACAAAATATAAAAATGTTTTCAACTACTAATATGATATATAGGACATGATATTATAACAAGAATGAAAATTGTGTATATAAGATAAAAAAAAAAAAAAACCTAATTCATTAGTAAGAAATGCTAAGAGAAAAATTAGTATGAGAAAGAATTAAAGAACCTTTCATAAAAATGATTGATTTTTCAATGCATAACTCCAATTGATATTTTTTTTTTCTAAGTAAAATAATTAATAAAAAAATTGGATAAGAAAAAAATTTTCAAATAAAAATAATAATAAAATAAAAACACCAAAGGAAAAAATATTCAATATTTTAAATTTTTGACTTTTAATATTCTTTAGATCAATAAATTGTCAAATATCTTTTTCTGAAAAAAAAAAATATATATGAAGAAAATGAAGAGTTTTATGGAAGGAATTGAAAAAATTTTTATAATTAAAGGATTTTATAGAAATTTCGTAACCTTGAAAGGAAAATTTCATCACCAATCTCAAATTACTCCAAAGTTTGGTCAATGCATATAAAAACAATAAGAAAATAAGGCAAAAATAAAACATATTTTTAGAATCCTTTTGCAGGAGATGACAATATTGAGAATAATTTTCTCAAAAATTATTTTCCAAATATCACCAACCAATTTCCTCATCACAACATACTATAATATTCTTAGAAAATAAAAAAATAGTTCAATTAAAGGAAATTTCATAGAAAATCAAAAGAAAATTATCAAACATCTTCTTAAAAAAAAAAAAAAAGGAAGAGTTTTATGGAAGGAAATGAAAAAATTATGTAATAAAAGGATTTTATAGAAATTTTCTAACCTTGAAAGGAAAATTTCATCATCAATCTCAAATTACTCTAAATTTTGGTCAATGAATATAAAAACAATAAGAAAAGAAAGTAAAAAAAAAAAAAAAAAAAAAAACACATTTTAAGAATATAAAAAATATGAATAGAACAAGATGAGATATTAACCATAATACCATGTAAAAGAATAGGAAAAAAAAAAGACAAAATATAAGATTTGATCATTTTTATAATTATAAAAATTTTCATTCCTATTTAAAGTTTTAAAAAAACAATTCATTTACATTGATAAATAAAAAAAAATTAATTTCTCATTGTTAATTCCAACATTCCAAACCGACTCCTATATGATATGGAAACTATTTCATTTTTCCTTTTGTGAGAGATGACAATATTGAGAATAATTTTCTAAAAAATTATTTTTCAAATATCACAAATCAATATCCTCATCACAATATTCTATAATATTCCTTGAAAACAAATAGAAAGTCCCATCAAAGGAAATTTCCTGCAAGATCAAAAGAAAATTTCAAGTTGTAAAATGTTTATCTCTCATTTTGAGTATAAAAGATATTAAAAAATCATTCATTTTTCTTATTTTCATTCATTTTGGGGTTTATGGGTTTAACAATGAAACATAAGATATGGTGGAATGTTAAACCTAATTTTTACTTTCCTACAACTCAATAAAAAAACATTATTTACATAATCCATATTACAGATATACCAAATCAATGAATATAAATCAATTTTACTAATAAAGATTTTGATATTAATAAAAAAGAATTAAAATGATAAATCTAAGAGATTTTGGGTTACCTGAGAGTCCATGAAACAAAGAGCAGTTGTGTGTTAACTATGAGTGGGAGAAGAGGTAGAAGAAAATTTTGGTTAGGGTTATGGATGAGATTTTTTTTGGATTGTGGGTATATGGAAACAATGACCTTTTTATATACTATCATTATTCTCAAAGTGGGCCCATTAAGTTATAATATTTAAAAAAAATTATTTTATATGGTGTCACTTTCCGAACATTGACACTATAAACCTAAAATTAATATCATCGATCCTAATTGAAAATTTTTATATGATGTGTCAACTTTGTGAATTTTAAGTCATATGGTGTCATTATTTTAAAAGTGACACCATAAATTATTTTTGTAGTAGTGATATCATGTCTTCTTGTTGTTGAACAAAATAATGAGCTTTTGATGAGAAATCACTAGTCTCATCCAATTGGATCTAAACCATTCCCTGAAGTGAATGCAATATCATCCCAAACTCATGGACATGGGCGAGGACAAGGAAATGGTTGTGGTCATGGAAGGAATCCCCGATATAATGGTTATTATGGTAATAATTCCTCAAATTCTCATAAAATGAAAGCTTCATTGCACCACCAAAAGTGGAATAATACTGAGGCAAAACAAGAAAATGGAAAGTGTTTACAAGATAAACCTCCAAAGAACCATGAGAATAATTGTTATAAATGTGGTATGAAGGGCCATTGGTCGTGTACCTATCGTACACTCAAACATTTGGTCAACCTTTACCAAGCATCAATAAAAGCAAAAGGAAAAGAGATAGAGATGAACTTTACCAATGGTGATGGATTGGACCTAACCTACTATGACATTGATTTCTTTGGAAGTCCTAGTGAAAAAATAGACCATTTAATAAATGATGAGAATGCTAACATTGATTGGTGTTACTTTATATATCAAATAATATATTATTATGTCTTATATTTATATCTGATTATTACATTTTCTTTTATATTGTTATTTATATTATGCCTTGTTTTTTTAATATTAGTTGTATCTAAAATCCATGTGTTATTTGGTCTCAAGATGAATGAGGATGATGTATGTTTCGCAAATTGTGAAACCACACACACAATTCTTCGAGATAAAAGATATTTCATTGACTTGACATTGATAAAAGCTAATGTAAGTACCATATTTGGTACTATAAGCTTAGTTGAAGCCTCTGGAAGAGGAAACATAATGCTACCAAATAGAACTAGATTTCATATAAATGATGCTTTATATTCTAGCAAATCCAGAAGAAATTTGATTAGTTTTAAAGATATCCACAAAAATGTACATCATATTGAAACTATGAATGAAGATAATGTAATTATCTTTACATTACTTCCATTATATCTGGCCAAAAGCTTATAATAGAAAAACTCTCGACTTTCTCCTCTAGGTTGTATCATACAACTATAAAGCCTATTGAATCATATTTTGTCGTGAACCAGAAGTTCAACGACCTAAAAGTTTTTGTCCTTTGGCATGTGAGACTAGGTCACCTAGGGTTTTCAATGATGCGTCAAATAATTGAACACTAACATGGGCATCCATTAAAGAACCAAAAAAGTCTTTTGCATAATGAATACTCATGTGCTACTTGCTCACAAGGTAAATTGATAGTCAAACCATTTTTAACTAAAGTCATATCTAAGTCACTAGTCTTTTTAAAAAGAATACATGGGAACATATGTGAGCCTACCCATCCACCATGTGGACCAATTCGTTATTTTATGATCTTATTAGATGCTTCTACTAGGTGGTCACTTGTTTGTTTCGTTTTTACACGTAATGTTGCCTTTGTTGACTCCTTTCACAAATGATCAAATTATGAGCACAATTCCAAGGTTATCCAATTAAGATAATACATCTTGATAATGTTAGCGAATTTACTTCTCAAACATTCATTGACTACTGTCTATTGGTAGGAATAAATATTGAGCATCCTATTGCTCACTCATACCCAAAATTGTTTAGCAGAATCCTTCATCAAATGTCTCTAATTAATAGCTCGACCATTACTAATGAAAACCAAATTATCTACTTCTACCTGGGGACATGTTATTATGCATGCTGCAACTTTAGATTGTATTCGATCTACAACTTACCATGAATACTTCCCTCCACAACTCATACTTGGAAAACAACCAAATATCTCTCACTTATGAATCTTTGGTTGTGCAGTATATGTACCAATTGCACCTACACAATGCACTAAAATGGGTCCCCAATGAAGACTTGGGATTTATTTAGGTTTTAATTCTCCATCTATCATAAGATATTGTTAGAAAAATTAGGCTAATCCAACCTAAGGTAATCACCCTAGAAGGAGGAGGAGGGGATGAATAGAGTGATGATATTTTTTTTTTTTAAATTTAAATTATATGAATACAAGAGACAATTATATGCAAATATATAATAAAACAATATAAAGACAGATGTATATAAGGATCCCATCTTGATCCTTATACAAATGAATATGAACTAGAAGTTCAAAGGATCATTTATTTTCAAAATCTTTCAAACCAATTACCAGATGCATTCATTGATACAAAGAAAGTGAAAAAATCACATATCTCAACTACAAATATTCCAACACGGATTGATGTCCCTGCAGGACAGTTTAAAAATGAACCTAAGATATGCCTAAAGTGTGGTAGACTTGTCGGCTCAAATGATGTAACTCCTTGGAAGAGGAGAACACAAGAAAAACTTGGCACTTTAGAAGAGGTCGTTAAATGACTGATCAGTCTAAAATTGATAAATCTATAGCCCCAAAAGAGGCACAAATAATGCAAAAAGCCCATGAAGAGGCACATATTAAACAAGAAGCCCTTGAAGAGACACATATTTAATAAGAAACCCTTGAAGAGGCACATGTACCTGAAAATTGTGAAATCTTAGTAAGTTATGTACACATGGGAAAAAAATGGGATCCAAATAATATTGTTGTTAACAACATTTTTGCTTTTCAAGTGGCCTATGATATCATAAGAAATTATGAAGATCCCAAACCAGGAAATATGGAAGAATGCCAACATAGAAATGATTGGCCAAAATGGAAAGAAGTTATGCAAGAAAAGTTAAACTTATTAACAAAACGAGAAGTTTTTAGACTTTTTACTCTAAACACTTGAAGATTCAAAGTTTGTTGGGTAAAAAGGGGTATTTGTACGAGGAAACATACTCTCCTGACATGGACATAATCACATTTTGTTTCTTAATTAGTTTGGTAGTCTCATAAGGATTGGATATGATCCTCATGAATTTTATTACAACATATTTATATAGATCCATAGATAATGATATATACATGAAAATCCTTGAAGGATTTAAACTACCTCAAACAAATAATGCAAAGACTTGTAACATGTACTCAATCAAGTTATAACGATCCTTGTATGGATTAAAGTAAGTGGGACGCATGTGGTACAATCGCCTTAGCAAATACTTACTAAAATAAGGGTATGTGAATAACCCTATATGTCCATGCATCTTCATTAAGAAATCACAAACCGGATTTGCAATTATTGTAGTGTATGTTGATGACTTAAATCTCGTTGGAACTCCTGAAGAGCTCATAAGAACAAAAAATTACTTAAAAAAGGAATTTGAGATGAAGAATCTTGGAAAAACAAATTTTTTTTATTGGTTTGCAAATCGAGCATTTTCCAAATGTAGTTTAATTCCATCAATCAACATACATTAAGAAAATTTTGAAGTGTTTTTATATAGATAAAGGGCATCTTTTAACCTTTCCAATAGTTATCTGATCACTTGATATGAAAAAAAAAACACATTTCGGCCTTGCAAAAAATGTGAAGAACTACTTGGTCCTAAAGTACCATATATTAGTGTTTGGTGAACTTATATATCTTGCCAATTGTACATGTCTAAACATTGCTTTTTCTGTCAATTTATCAATAAGATAAAGTTCCACTTCAACTCAAAGACATTGAAATGGTATCAAACATATATTGTACTATCTTTGCGGAACTACTGATGTGGGTCTATTTTACTTAAGGAAAGCAAGCAACAATTGCTTGGATATGCAGATGCAGGATACCTTTCATATCCACATAAAGGTAGGTCATAAACAGGGTATATGTTTAATTGCAATGGTACTACTATTTCATAGAGATTTGTCAAACAAACAATGATGTCACATTATCAAATTATTCAAAAGGGTGTTAGTGTACTGTACTTTTTTTCCCTTTATCCAAATTTTGTCCCTTTGGGTTTTACTAGCAAGGTTTTTAATGAGAAAGTCCTAACATATCAAGAGCAACTTAAAGAATTATCATAATATTGTACTCTTTTTCCTTCACTAGGTTTTCCTATAGGGTTTTTTACTAGCAAGGTTTTAATGAGAGATATTCTTCTAATGTGGTTGACATCCAAGGAAAAGTGTTATAAATAAAGTAATGAATACCACCATATTTATTATATTAAATATTAATTAATATTATTTTTGAATTCCATTAATATTCATTAATGGAAGCCATTTGGAAAGCCTATAAAATGGCTTCCCATCCCTTGTAAGATGTATCCATCCTAAGGAAAGAAAGAAATTATCTCGCTCTCATTCTCTATCTTTCATTCTTTTAACTCTGTTAATTCTCTTTTCTAATTCTTTCATTCCCATTATATATTATTATTGAAATAATATATAGTTGTTCTCTATTATTTACGTTGCATTTATCCTCGTTTTACAACACTTATTTTTTTCTTTTCCTTATTTTATTTTATTTTATTTTATTTCTCTTCTAGTTATTATAATTATTATTTCAAATTTTTTATAAATATTATATATAACTTATAATACAATAAGAATAATAATAAAATAATTTTACAAATATTGTTTCATTCATGTATTGAAGACAAAGTTTTCTTATATAAACTTTCATAAATTTTCAATTCTTTTTTACAATATGATTATTAAGAAAATATTACAATAAAAAATTAGTAATGATAATTGTGAAAAACAAAATTAAAACATGTGTTATCATACTTTCAGTGTACTTATATTGTAATTTCAATGCATAACTATGACACATACATTTTGGAACAAACTTAATAGTGTTAGAAGCATTGTCTTATCCTACTATATTGATTTCTATATTATTAAGGCATCCCAACGAATTAGCATCATATACTAGATGCATTCTTATTAGCAATAATTCTTATAATGAAACTCATACACCTTATAAAAAAAATGTCTTATAAGGTTAATTTATAGTAGATGAAATGTTAAAAAAATATATAAAATATATGACAACCATTCATCAATGCTTGTTTACAAGGAAAATTTTAAAATAAAGTTAGGTTTTGTAGTAATGTATAAGACATTTAAAGTATTCATGGTGTAAGATCATTATATTTTTGTGGTATGTATACGTTGGCTTTTATATTAATACATAATATCGGTGCACTAGCATTATACATTTAATGAATCATTATTATGCACGATTTTTATAATAAAGCCTATAAGTTTTAAGAATTAGATGAAAGAAAGATCATATTCTAAGATTGGTTTATAATCAATGACATTATGATAATAAAAATATGAATAATGATACATATGAAATATTAATAATATGAAACTAATATCATAAATAATAATATTAATAATATGCTAATAATGATGATAATAATAAATATATAATTATAATTTTTTTTAATAAATAGTATAGTTAGTCTTAACATATAGTAAATAAAGCACAAAAGGTAGAAAAGAAAAGTAGAAAAGTAAAGTTATATGGGAGTAGGAGGAAAAGACAAAATGATGTAATTGGAATTATGGAATGATCAAATTATCAAACTATAACTTGTGAATTTGACAAGACTTTGAGACTTGGTGACCCTTAAGGGAGAGCTTATCATCACTTCGAGCTAGGTGACCATTTTTTAAAAAATTTCGAAAATAAAGCCATGAAAAATTTATTTATTAAGAATAATAACAAATTTGAATTTTTTTAATACAAATTAGATATTTAATTTATTAGAATCATTTTGATGGTAATGACAAACAAAACAACTCCTTAAATAGGTGAAATAATTCATTTTCTCAATTTTATATGCAAAATTATTTTAAAACAAAAGGGATAATACATTATTTTTGTTCATCAATCCACATTTTGACTTCCATTTTAAAATCCAGCTATAAAAATCTCTCTTTATATATATCTGTCTAGATTGCCTAATCATCTATTCAGTCATTGTCTATAACTTCTTGCCTGATTATCAATTTAGATGTTCATATTTGCATATATTTATTCATTCCACCATGTATTTTGTTGGCTTATTTGTAATGTATACAATTTTGATTATTTGAAAACCGAATTTCCCCTCACCCACTAATAAAAAGCAAGTAAAAGTCCGACCAAGAGGGGTGTTCTTGGCCGGTGGCCTTCCTGATAAGTCACCTTAGCCGTAGACTAGATTTTGCAATTAGTACCTTTCTTTTCCTTCTAGGAATCACTATCATCTTGACCAATCTAGCCATGTACCAAAAAGTCAATTTTGCCAAGTTTAAGAAGTTTGCTTTAAACCTGTTCATCATAGTTGACAGAAGTTAGAATTACAATGAAATATCTAGGAGAAAATGTCCGCAGGAGCAGAGAGAGAGAGTGAAGGCAATACATTCAGTCATGAATTTGATGCAAATCCCAAAGTACGTAATTGTGTCGAATACTCTCACCATGATTGTCGATCTATCGGATCAGACGATTACTATGTTTGCCAAAAATGCCTGGGCCGTATGTGGAATAAATCAATTCCACAAGGAGGGGAAACTGCAAAATTCCGTACAAGGTCACCGGCAAACAGGCTAATGCAGCCAAGGTAATAAGAATCCATGCCTTCTTTTCACCAAAGAGAAGATAGATTGCACTACTGTAGGCTATCATCATGAATGTTACGGAGAGGAATAGAGTAACAAGGCCAAATATCAACCTCGTGGGAAGGGCAAAAAGAAAATCATCTTCTGCATATCGTGTCGTGAGAATGGATAGGCATATCAGCACCGAAGCAATGGATACAAAGAGGGAAAGAGCATCCGAAACTGCAAAAACTTTGAAGGCAATTTCTTTGGAGAAATTTGGTATGCCAGTATCATCACGGTTGCCACCCGGGATGGTAATTGCTGCTGCAAACACTACAGTAGCAATAAGCGCTTCTGCCAATGTGTAAGATTTTGCTGTGCCTTTCATCCATTTCTCCCCTTCTTTTATCAACCTTCTATGTTTCTTTATAAATACCATTTTTGGTGTATGTTTCTTTTTGTTCTCAGATTCACTGAAGGCTCTTGGGGCATATTTTTCAATTTCCTGTGTAAAAATAAAAAAGTTTCTGAGATACAGAAAAAGAGTGGATATGTATAAGAAAATTAATTCCCCTTCAAAACAAAACTTATTACCTTAAACCAATGTAACTCGCGTTGCATTTGTAGAGCTGCACCAGAAACGAGACTGAGCCGGTGCGGAGGGGCCAATTTTCCAGCCAAATGCAAGATGTTACCGTTATTTCTATCATCTCTGGTTCGTATTATAAGTTGTCTATGCATACCGGTTTCACAGATGAGGTTGAAAATCTTTTCATTACGATTTAATACTACCAATTTGAATAGATCCTCATCCAGATACCCGAGTGCAAAAGGATATGACTTTATAATCTCTTCCAGAATCTCGGGAATCCCATATTTTGCCCCATTAATGAATGATTGGCTAAATATTTCCTTTGCTCTTGGTGCTTCCAAATCTTTAACTTCAGTACATAGGTACTTAAGCAATTGAAGAGTCTGAGAATGCATTGTTTTTGTTTCTTGGATGTGCTTGATGGGTGGTACTGCAATTAAAATTATATTAAGGACAACATAACACTGCATTCAAAACTTTTGCATGCTTTAGTGGTAGTTTTGTTGTGTCCCTTACCTAACCATCCAACCAGTTCCCAGAATATTGCATCCACCTTTCGGCAAGCTGTGTGCAACGTAAAATTGAAGCAGTTCAGATGCAAAAGCAGGACTAACAGAAGAAAAACAAAAAAGCAACCCTGAATCAAGTACCAATTAAACACTAATCTAAATTAAAGTGATCGTGAGAAGTTGCCAACTCATATTGGCTGGTGTAAAAATTTTTTGGGATTCAATAGGTTTCATATATTTCCCTTAAACCGTCGCACTTGAATTTAAAGGCTAGAATCAAGAAGCCTAATGAAACTTGGTACAAGCTCAATTACTCGACTTCTTATTAATTAACCAGGAGCATCTAGTGACAAGATATTCACAAAATCTATCAAAGCAATGAAAATTGTGTATCCTGCATAAATCTCTGAGTAGGGAATTTGATTGTAGAGCTGATTTCAAATCCATTACTCGAACTTAAAAGGAAAAAAAAAATGAAGACAATTTTGTGAGGACAAATTAAAATTGTGAGGACCTCGAATTCAACAAATTAGCATTTCTCTACCGGGTGCAATTTGGCAAATTGGTTTGTCCTAACTCGAATCTCGGTGAAGTTGAGAAACCATTTTTAGTACTCAAGTTAGGATTTGGTCGAGTGTTTGAACCAAAAGTTAATTTTGGTTGAGCTCAATTTTGGTTGAGCCAAACCTAACTCACTTGTGATCCTAAGGGTTAGCAGGTTTAGTTCATGTAAATTCTCATAGATATTGTGCTATAAAGGAAACAAATGCACTTTCATTAGATATTCTAATAAATGAAAGGTTGTGTGATGCTTAGTGAACATCCTATAATTGAAATTAAGTCATATGAAGTTAATTTCTTATAGGATGATATTTTGAGTAAAGGAGCATTGAACAGGAGTCTCAATTTATTTAAGGCAATTAAACCAAAGGAAAATACTATGATATCTCATATCAAATAAGGGAAAAAGTTATATATATAGAAGCTTCTCTTAATTATTTAGACACATTTTAATGTTATGAGGGCTCTTTGAGCCCAAAGTGGATAGTATATATTTACATGGTTGGGAGTGAGTCATACAAATGGTATCAAAGTGTATCCTCAACCATGGTATGAGAGTTTGTTTGTTTGGTCCTATAATCGTATGGGACACAATGAGGACTTTATGTCTTCATGGGGGTGGTTTTGATATCCTACATTGAATAGGGGAAAAAGTTCTTAGCATTATGTATGTAAGAGCTCTTCTTAACCATGCAAACGTATATTAAATCTCTGAGGTTCCTTTGAGTTCAGAGTAAACAATATCTACTTGATTGGGAGTGAGTTTTTATAGATGTTAAAGATCTTGCTAAGGATATGAGTGACTCGACAAAATAGTAAACTTGAGTAGTGACTTGCCACCTACTAGATTATGCCACTAAGTGGGATTTTACCATTACATATTAATTCACTAGATTTAGATGTGTGTGGAAAAAAACTTGGAACTATCTCATCATTGTAATTGTGGGCATTAAGGTGAAGCTTTCATGTTTGCATCATAAGATCATGATGTTGGGATAGATTCTTTAAAAGCATGATATGATGTAACCATAAATGGAGTTCAATAATACTTACATTATGACTTCGATTTTTTATTTACTATCCTATTTATGAATTATGTATGTTAAGCATTCAAACCTACATTACTTGCATTTACATGACTTGAGTGAATTAGGAGTTACATGGAAAATCTAAGTCATAGATTCCTTGCAAGTTAATGACTCATTCACAACTGGTTCATGGACTTCAATAATCCATTTGAGGCTATAGTACACTACCTCCTTATTGGAAGGATGACTTGCCCTAGTCATTAGGATGGGTTTCCCATGGTGAGTGTACTAGTGTGTTTAGTTATGTTGGGAAACCTAGATCTCTCCATTCCCATAACCTTAGATTGTATAGGTGCATGCAAAATACCCTAGGGCTCTAAATCCTATGCAACAGAAGCAAAAATCAAAATTTTAACATTTTATAATCTAGAGAAAAGTCATTAAAAACTTTGAGAAAATAAAAGGCTAATCTTAATATAGAAAACAGCCAAGAGGGGGAGGGGGGAGCTGAATTGGGTTTAAAAAAAATATTTTTCAAACACAACAAATTCAAGCAAAGGAAACACAAATATAAAGAGATAAGGTTAGAAAGAGCAACTCAGATTTTATAGTGGTTCAACACTTCCTTACCTACGTCCACTCCCCTCAACCTCCTAATTAAGTGAAGGTTCCACTATACTTAAAGCTTCAACCAAGCTTATCACCTTTACACTTGGATTCCAACTCTAATGGGATATTACACAATCCCTTCAATTCTTACTCACTTGAAGCTTTTAACACTCAAATGGTAAGTTTAAATCTCTTAACCTAGCTCAACAAGGGCTCAAATACAACTTAAATGCTAGGAAGAATCACAAAGGTGCACTAAGGAATATGCAAATGGAGATTTAATGCACTAAGGAAAGAATGAGAGCTTTTGAGGCAAGAACAAGTAGGTAGACAAATAAATACAAGTTTTCTCTACCTCATAAATGAAGTGGAGTTCTCAATTTATATGTTTCTAGCCTTAGGAGCCAAAAATGCCAAAAAGTAGCCTTGATCAGTCGAGTTGAGTGTCAACCGGTTTACAAGCCATTTGACAATAAATGCATGGTAGGTGACCGTTACGCCTCGACTGATCCTTGACCAAACCTCAATTGGATCTCGATTGAGAAGGCATATCCCTCAACCAGGAATGCAAAGCTACAAGAAGAGAGAGAAGATATTTTGCATTTCTCAACTAGACCTTGATCAAGAAGGTGTAATCGATTCACAGGTGCCTTAATCGGTTGAGTCATTTGACCAACACCTTGACTAGTTCACCATTTTTTGCCTGAAAACCTCTTTTTTTTTATTATTATTTTCTCTTATAACACTTAGGCAAGGTATTTAGGTAAATTAATATGTCAATTTTGAAACAATTTTCCTAAGGTTCATTTGATAAAACCCAGGTTTTGACAGAAATGTAACTTTAATGCCTATACCGAGTTTTTAAAGAGCATGAAAAGATATGAAATCCTAAGTGCACCATGCATTCATCTTACATATATTTCCTATTATGAAAGGGTCTTCCAATTTTCTTAATCATGCATCCATTGAGTCCTTTGATGAATTTCCAAACGAATACCTGAAATTCTTTATAATGCAAACCAATTAACAACTTAACCATGATTTGTTATCATCAAAACGCGATTAGGAGAACCCTTGGGCTGACAAACTTTACCTTTGATTTGAATGGTTCTCAAATCAATTCTGCTTAATGAAGATGAAGTCTAAAGAGTCTAAAGGTCTCATACACCGAAATTATTTTGCTTGATGACTTGATCCATGATCTTGGCACTCCAAAATGTGGGCTTTGGAATAGAGGAATGCTAAGCTCTCTCTCTTTAGATGTAGAAGATGATTGTTTTTCCAAAAGTGATTGGAACCCTAACCCTTAAAGGGTATTTATAGCATTTCCCTACTAGGCTTAAATGACTTGAGCCCACTAAGGCTTGGGTCACTTAATCTTGCCTAAAATGGGTCCTAATTGATTAATTAACCATACATGATCATCTAATTAACCAATTCATGTCAATGAAATAATAAAGAGAAAGTAAAAAATATAAATAAATAAATCTCTATTTGTTACATCATGTCATTCTTTTTAGGGCTCAATTCTAATAGGTTACACATTAGATAGGATTTACAGTGAGTTAGACATTGGTCATTAAGTAGTCTTGACTTCACCAAGCTGCTATTTTTTATAAGATCTCAACCTTGAGAGAATACTGATTTAGTGCTAAGGTCTTCAACGGCTTTGACCCATGAGTGAGACCCTAAAGTGGTCATATATTCTCTATAGATTGGGTCACTATGATTGAGCCATGTGATAATAGGTATTCTCAAGATAAGCACCATGATATCTTAGGGGTTTGAGACATTACGTCCCCTTAGGTGATCCTAAGGACATGTGATCATGAAAATTATGGCCACAATAATTCCTTAAGTGGAATTTGACGTATGCTCTTGGAGAGTATGTCAATTAATCATATAATAGGAGGATCTATGACTGAAGGATTGTAGAGGTAGTCTTGAGAGGTTGATAACATTCATCTTATTAAATTATGAATACCAATTCATAAGGAGCTTGCATGCAATTGTTAGTAAATCACAGACTGAATTTTTCTATCTAGATCTAATATCATAAGGATACTAAAGTGTAGTTGACTCTTTATAGTTAGATTTTGAGTCAACTTTAAAATTGGATTTTAAAGGAGCCAGTACTTCCCTACGAGTCTTGTGGTTCCCACTCAAACTCATATTCCTTCGTAAAAAATTATTTGAGGAATAGTTGGATTCTTTATTTGTATGTGTGTATAAGAGCATTTTGGTACATATAGAAGGTTGCACTAGTACATATAAATAGTCTTTTTAGATTCGGATAATTAATTAATTGCAGCTCAATAGAGCAAATTATTTAATTAAGACCCAATGAGTTAGATTAAGTAACCCAAATGTAAGATGAGCTCAAGTCACTCGAGCTAAGAGGTAAGCCTATATAAACTCCTTAAAGGGTTTAAGGCTTAGTACTTTTCATCCATTCAATCTTCTATCTTAATATCTATCCCCACAGAGAGGAATATAACATCCTTATGTGTTAGGACAGAGGAAAGAGAGCTATCAAGCAAAAGATCATGAGGTATTTGAGATATAAATTAATCTTTTCACCAATTAGATTTAATTCCTTGAGCACTTAAATCTAATATTCATTGTTTTGAATTCTCCCATTACATAATTTTAGCATTTCTAAGAAGATAGTAGCATGCACCTAATGATCTAGGGCTTGAAGTTAAGTAATCTAGATGTTCCAACACATGAGAAGCCTAAATTTTTTAATAAAGCTCTCTTATCCATACTTGTGAAATATGGAAAGCTACAGTGAAATAGCATATGAAGTTTATTAGCTAGAACTCTATTTGAGAATTAATTGAACTATTGTTAAGACATAAGACCTTAAGGAATAAGTAGGTTTTTAAGGTCAAACTTAAGGTAAATGATGCAAGGTGTTAAACTTAACTCATGAAGAAAGGATACAACCAAAATGAGAGTGTAGAGTATAAAAATAAATAAATAAATAAAAAAGAACTTCTCATAAGAAGTGAGGTTTGCCTCAACTCTCTTTATTCAAGCCATTATCACATCTTTGGATTTTAAATTATATCAAATAAAAGTTCAAATTGTTTTTCTCAATGGAGAACTAAATAAGAAGATCTATATAGATCAACTAACTTGTTTTATGGCAACTAAATAGAAAGGCAAAGTTAACAACTACAAACGTCCATTTATAACCTACAATAATCATCTAAACAATGGTATATTACACTAATGGGTTTATGATGGTCTAAGAACACTATTACATGTTTGTTAAATGGTGTAAGGGTAGATTTTATATTCTATTTTTTGCATACAAATGAAATGTTGGTTAGAGATGATAATGAGATGGTTGCCTCTAAAGTGTGGTGGTCGTCAACTTTTAAAATGAACAACATGCTTAAAGCAAACTATGTGTTCAAAGTTATGATCCTAATCAATCAATCAAGGAGACTTTTTGGTTTGTTTTACAAATCATACACAATGAATATTCTTGAAAAAATTCTAGATGTAAAATTTAAAATCTATTGGCATTCATATAGAGAAAGATAAGACCTTAAGCATTAACATGTGTCGTAAGACTTTAGATGAATAGGAAAAGATCACTCAAGGTTCCTATATATGCTAGCATTGTTAGTAGCTTAAAGTATCCAATGATGTGTACATGAACTAATATATGTTATATAATTAGGTTAGCAGCTTCCAATTAGATCTAAACCTTGGTTACGAAAAAGCAATGAACTGGATGATTTTGTACCTCAAAGTCACCATAGGCTATATAATTGGCTATTGAGGATTGAATTTGGACTTGATTACAATGATAATTGAGGTAGCCTCCTAAATGAACCCAAATCCACATATGGTTATAGTTTTATATATGCTCTATGATGTTAGCGTATATTGGTGAAATAGAAAAAAATCATGTATAACATTGTCTACTATGCATAGAGTTGGGAGTACATTAGTTGTCGTTTAGGAAAGTGACTAGTTTATGATTTTCATACATATTTTTCACAATATTGCTTGTTCTTTTGAGCATACTACTATTTATTGTGATAGCATGGAAACTTTAGCCTATGTCAAAGACACCCCCCCTCCCCCTAAGTATCATAATTGAACCAAACACATCAATCTTAAATATTAGTTTATATGAGACATGGTTACATAGGAACATATTTCTACTTGATGCATGGTTAAAAATCCCACTCTCACCCCTCCTGTTGACTAAGCTAATAAGTAAAGATGTTTATTGGGGTCAAGTTGAGAGCATTGGATTATGTAGATCATGATTACATAGGAGTTAAGTTGTGAGCATTAAATCATGTAGATTATGATTACATATTGTATATTTCAATTAACCATTATATCTACAATTTATTCATTGTCCAATCTTGTTTGATGGTGGCATTTAATTATTTGTTTTACTTTATCGACATGCACTTTCATTACTTTGCACAACTGAAACATAATGAGTCCAAACCACTTAGATAGTGTGTTAGGTCATTGATATTTATAATACTCCTTTTTGTATCCAATTTGACTTACATGTTAGTAGCAACCAAGTATAGATAGTCCTACAGTCCACATTTGTAATGGAGTCAATTGCCAAATCTTGTTAATGTAGTGCTTGATTTAGTAAGGATGGGCAAAACTTGAGTTCTTTGCTTGATGCAATTAAACTAAGATTTGTACGATATAGAAGATCTAAGGTACACTCATAATGAAGATCTCCATGTTAGCATGTATTTTCAGACTATATCTTCTTGGTAATCAAACAAGAATGAATGAATATATTCCTAGCTACTTCCTCATCCTGTGTATTAATCTTATAGGTCATTATATAGTTAAACTTTTATGCCCTTGTGATTTTCAGTCATAAGTTACAAGTATGGTGTAGTTTGAAATATTTTTCTAGGGGGATTAATCATGTTCAACTCAATGTGAATAAATGTGTTTAAGATATAACAAGACACCTTTTAGGGATGAATTACACTGGTTAAGATGAAATTTAGTTTAATATTCTTACACCTTTCTTATCAATGTGTTCAAAAGTTGTACAATCCATTAGTCAATATAAACATGGATGATAATGATGTAGTTGAGAGAAATGCATGATGTTATTTTGCCTACTATACATGAGTGGGAGACAATGGAGTTTCTATTTCATGAGATACTCTTAGTAGGACTTCATCAACTAAGAACTTGAGAGTAAGTTGCACACTTATTAGTTAAGATTCTTCATGGGAGGAAAGTTTAGTTAAGATTCCTCCTGTGAGAGAAGGTTCATATTTAGATTTGGTGAGAATCTGAGAGTTGTTTATCTTTTTGCAATTCGAATTCTAGTCCTTTTGCATGTTTTCAATTTAGTTTATGGCAGTTGTTAAATACTTCTACTTTAGTTTTTAGCAATTATAATTTTTTAAAGCTTGCTATTTAGGTTTAGATTTACTATATGCTTATTAGATATCTTAATTCCTATTGCATTCTCCTTGGTTAATAATCTTCCAATTTGATTGTGGAGTTCAAAGATTTTTACTAAAATAGGGATCAGGGTTTTCAAAGTTAGGAAAAGTATTTAATAGAATTAATTTTTGAATAAGTTTGCAAGCTAAATCTTTCAATTGAACCTAATGAGTTTACATACTAAATCTCTCATTTTCAGCCTTGGTTGTTTCCACTCTTTGCAATTTAATTAGTTTTTCTTAAATATATATATATATAATTCATTTTGTGTACCTATATACTCGAGTTTTTGAGTAATTATGAGTTGTATTGTTATATTTAGTAGAATTTGACAAACTAAAAATGCTCACCTTTGAACAATCGAGTCCAATAGCACATTTGTGTGGATTCATAGCTACCAACTTGATTCTCCATGCCTCCTCTATTAGGTTGACTAAGAGAATGGTTTAATTTCACAGGAACACCTTAAGAATAAAAATGTCAAGAAAAGAGAAGGAAAATTATGCTTCATCTAATTTGACTGCAAGACTTTTAAAGGAAAAAAAACATAATAATATAACAGTTATTATAATGAATATAATAAAAAGAAAATTTGTCATGTTCTTCCCAATACTCATAAAACCCCTTTCAATGAAACTTTGTAAGCCATACTAATACAAAATAATAGTCCATATGGTAAAAGCTCAATAAATGAATGTTTGATAAATTAATAATCTTACTTATAAAACAAAATCTTCTAGTCTTAACTCAGGCCAATGTACTAAATTAGTAATCTCGCTAAATACAAGAGTATTATTTTATAAGAGTTTTTCTCTATATAGTTCCTTCATTGTAGGAATTTCTTTAGGTTAATATTACTAAAGTTGTAATTTAAAAAAACATGTATAATGGAAATTAAGAGAAATTTGAAAGCTATAAATTAGTGTTTTATATCATTCTTTTTTCCTATGAATGCCAAAGCCATTGTCAAATAAAAATTTTAAATAAAGTAATTGATCAAGTAATTAGTCGAAAGCGAAATAGGTGA